>NC_143584.1:202169159-202320797 GCF_048544385.1 Mastigoproctus giganteus | reverse complement strand
TCACTCATAAGGATGTCAAAAGAATTTTGAACAGTCTTGATACCAAGAAAGCACAAAGTCCTGATGGTATTTCCCCCACTTGTTTTCAAAACCTGTGTTCCTGAGGTCACTCCTTTTCTATGTTGCCATTTTACACTTTCTTATTATGATTGCTAGTATGGATTCTGTCAGTGTCAATCCACAGGTGATATAATTGTTTATGTTACACACCTATGGACAAATTCAATGGAAAAATTTGGTGAAACTCAAGTTGATCTTGACATTTCAAAGGCTTTTGACTGTGTTTGGTATAAAGGTGGGTCTCCTAAATAGGCTTCCATCTTATGGTTTTCCAACTGTTTTTTGTAATTGGGTATCCAGTTTTCTCTCTGACCACTCACTACAGGTGATCGCGGACAGCTTTCTGTCTTCTCACATCTACAGTAATGTTGGTGTTCCCTACAGTTTATTTCTCTCCCACTCTTTTCCTCTTGCATATCAATGACCTTCTTGAATTGACTGGAAATCCTATCCATAGTTTTGCTAATGATAGCACACTGCACTTGACCTTCCAGTTTGAAAAACCTTACCCTACACAAACAGCTTCAACCTCTTGAATATCCACTACCAACTCCTTAAATGCTGATCTCCAGGTGGTAGTAGTAGTAGTAGTGGCATGCGATGCAAGAAAGCAAGTGTATGAGCTTATGCAGCATCAGCCAAAAAAAAAAAAAAAAAAAATCACACTATTCCCTCAAAATGCCTGTCCTGTTCCTCCTTAGATTTATTCAACCTATCAACTTCCACAACAAAAGATGGAAGTTTGTTCCAGCAATTAACCATCCGCTGGCTAAAGGGAAATTTCCTTTAAGGCCTTGAATGGGTTGAGCACGCTGAATTCTGTTGGGATCCTTCCCCTTAGGTTCGTAATCTGAACAAGTGGAAGGATCCCATCAGAATTCAGCGTGCTCAACCCATTCAAGGCCTTATATACCTCAATCAGATCACTGTGCAGGTGACTAGTCTCCAGCCACTGCAATTTGCAGAACTTAAGCCTCTCTTGGTAAGAGGATCCCTTCATTCCCCTCACCAATCTTGTTGCCCTTCTCTGTACATGATCAAGTAAATCTACATCCTTCCTAAAATGAGGCCTCCAGACCTGTACGCAGTACTCAAGGCGTGGCCTGACCATTGCCTTATACAGAGGAACAATCAGCTCCTTCTCCCTGGTAGCAAAATTCCTATATATCATTGACAAAACACCATGACCTGCCCTGGCAGCCTGTCTGCATTGCTCAGAAAACTTCATATCTGACTGCACAATTACTCCCAGGTCTTTTTTCATTTTCTACCACCTTAAGTGTAGTACCACAGAGTTGGTACGTTTCTCTGGGGTTACTTCTACCCATATGCAGCTTTGCATTTGTCAAGGTTAAACTTCAGTTGCCACTTCTTAGCCCATCTGCCCAAATTATCTAGATCCTGTTGCAGTAGCACACTGCCATTACTGTCATTAACAACCCTGCCAACCTTTGTATCATCTGCAGTGGGGCAAAGGTCAGTTGATTTAGTTGAAAGATAGTTGATTTCAATTCTTCTAAAACACTGTCCTGTCATATATCTTTCAAAAAGGATGCTTCTGCTCCTATGTTTATCTTTGATGGTTCTCAGATTTCTAACAATATCAAATTTCTCTATTAGGGATTACCCTAATATCTAACCTCTCTTGGCTTAAGCTTAAGCACATCATGAATACTGCTTTTTCTGCATCTAAAATACTGTGTTTTCTAGTTTGCTCTCAGTGTTACTTTTCTTCCAAATCTCTGCTTACTTTGTGCAAATCTACCATAATATGCATTCCCACATCTGGGGCAGTGCCTCTAAAACCTGTCTGTCTTCTAGATTCCATTCAAAATAGAGCAGTTAGGTTAATTAATGACCCATCTCTAACATAGTATCTCCACTCTCTGTCTCATATGTGTTCTGTTTCTGTTGCATTCCTTTTCAGATGGTATTTCCATGGGCATTGTTCTCTGAAATGGCTTCTATAATTATTGCTCTCTCTCTTCCAAACCAGTCTGGACATGGGCTGCAATCAGTCAGCAACATTTTACTGTTCAACTTCAAACTCACAGATCCATAATTTCTTCTTCCTCATTTATTCCTTCAACTTCTGTTTTCTGGAAAACCTCCCTTCATACATATTTCCTGAAAACTAAAACCTACAGAAATTCAATTCAACTCTAATGTCAACAACTATCTTCTTTCATCTTCTCAACTTTCAACCCATGCATAGTACTAAGTACTATAGGTTTTAATACCTTTCATGCTTGGGGTCTTCATTTAAAAAAACAAAGAAAAAAAAAATGAAAAGTACTACATATGGGGGAGAAGTAATTCCAGATTAATGTACCAGCCATTTGGTATTACACTCAGGGTAGTGGAAAGTGAAAAAGACTTGAGGGTAATTGCACAGTCTGCCCAGGACAGCTCTTGGAGTTGTGTTTATGACATAAGAATTTTGCTAGCAGGGATAAGGAGGTGATTATTCCATTGTATAAGGCAATGGTCAGGCCACATCTTAAGTACTCTATACAAGTCTGGAGGCCCCATTTTAAGAAGGGTGTAGAGCTGCTGGAGCAGGTATGGTGAAGAGAAGGGCAATGAGATTGATGAGGAGAACAAAGGGGTGCTCTTATCAAGAAAGGTTTCAGTTCTGCAAATTGCAGCATCTGGAGACTAGGCACCTACAGGGTGATCTGATTGAGGTATTTAAGGCCTTGAATGGATTGAGCTAGGTCAATTCTGATGGGATTCTTTCTCTTGCTTAGACTACACACATATGGGGGCATAAATTCCAATTGAGGAAAGATGGTTGCAGAATAGATATGCAGAAGTTTGCTTTCAACCAGCAGGTGGTTCACTGCTGGAACAAACTTCCATCTGATGTGCAAGTGGACAGACTGAATAAATTCAAGGAAGAACTAGACAAACTGTTGGAGGGATAGATAGGTGAAATGGGAAGGTTTTTTTTTGGCTGATGCTGTATAACGTTTTTTTGCATCATCTGCCTCTATGATTCTCATTGTCGTAAATCATTAACCACTCTACGTCAACTCTTTCTTCTTTCATAATAGCATATATGTGACTCACATGCTGAATTGACAGAACTGCTACTCTCACTCCCGGGTTACTTTTCTTTCAAACAGTTGTTCAATCTGTACAAATCGCAAATCACCATACCATGGAATATTGTTTCTATGTCTGGGGTGGTGGTGGTGCCCCCAAAATGTCTCTCAGGCTTCAAGATTCCAATCAAAAGAGGGCAGTGTTAATTATATCTTATATCTAACTGAGTTTTTCACTCTGTCTCACAGAAGTTCTGTTTTGGCTGTATGCCTTTTCTGTAGATACTTCCATGGGCACTGTTCTTCTGAATTGGCTTCTATAATTCTTGCTCTCTCTTCCAAAGCAGTCCAAATATGTGCCACAACCAGTCATACTGTTCAATTTCAAACTCACAGAACCAACTTTTCTTCGTCCTCATTTATTCATTCAACTTCCATTTTCTGGAACAACCTTCCTTCATACATATTTCCTGAAAATTACAATCTACAGAAATTCAAGTCTAATGTCAACAAGTATCTTCTTTCATCTTTTGAACCTTCAGCCCATGCACGGTACTAAGTACTAGAGATTCTAATACCACTCGTGTTTGGGGTTTTGATAACAAAAAAAAAAAAAAAAAAAAATACATATATATATATATATATATATATTTTTATATATATATAAAATCTTCTGCATTGGTGGTTTGATCTGAGGATCGGATGGCGGGCTGATCTTTCGATCGAGTCTCCTTTGCGGCGATTTGTCCAACAATCGAAATGCAGCGATTCCCTGACCATTATTGGCCTTGTGGGCCTCTGTCGAGATGGGGCATAATGGTCAGTCTATTTTTGTTTTATTTTATTGTAGTGGTTAACACCTCTGTTGGTGATATTTCACATATATTTGGACCTGGTACCCATTAGAGGGGGTACTGCTAAATTTCTATTTAAGTGGCTTTCAAAATTCAATGAATTATTATTCTTTCATTTAGATTTTCTAAATTATTTTAGAGAGTTTCTACTGCAATATTTTTACTCTTGTTACCCTTCTCTTCCCCCCCCCCCCGGTTTGATTTAGGTTTAATTTCGATTATTTTCGCTCTTGTCTTACCATACTGCTGGCATAATTTTATTTTAACTCTTATTCTTATTTATATGGTTATATATATATATATATATATATATATAATAAAAAATAAAAACAAACTACATCCTCAATGAAGAAAACAATACAATCCTCTTGCGTACATCCCTCACAATGTTGGCAGTAGAGTTTCCTATGACTATTAGAATCAATCCTTTTGATTTAGTCTGCTATGCTAGGCAACTTCCAAAACAAGATATAAAAATTGTTGTTAAAAGGAATTTGTACGCAACATTGTTCAACACGCCAAAGAGTAATGATCTCAGTATATGGATGTAGGACATGCTTGATTAAAGGATTATGTTCAGATTTTCAAGTGCAAGCATAATGTTTAAAAGCAACAAGCAAAATGTTTTATTGAAGCAAGATAGGCTTCAATAAAAGAAAGGAACATGGACAACCTTTTTGCATGTGAGAGGATAGCCTATTAGGGTTAACAATTTGTTTGGACTGTTTCGACTGCTTACACCAAAATGTGTGATTCACAGGTTCTTTTCCTTGAGGAGTTCATCAATTTGTCTTTTTTAGAAACTTCTTTTGGATTGCAAAATGAATTTGGACATGATCAATGCCATCAAGTAATTACTTATTGCATTTTTTGTTTAGTAATTCTGAAAAGCTCATATGGCTTTTCTTAGCACTAATCTCGTCTTTAAACAGGCTTCTCAGAGGTTGCCACAGTTTTACTGGTCTATATAACTATTTATCAAAAGACAGTCAATGTGTACATGCATGGATTAAAACCCTTTTCACTTCAGTGACATGCATTAATTTATACCGTGTCATTCCACCTTTCCTTCTTACATATATCTAGAGAAAAGTAAATGCCCACCCAATATCCATTCTTCTTCGGAGGAAGAAATGTGGCCCCCTTTTCAGTACACAAATTAATCAGATGACAAGGACAGTCTATTACCAGGCAGAGTTATCCAAGCATAATGCCATACCAGTCTGAATACAGACCAAGGGACCACAAGGGTAGTTATATAGCTCCAGCATGGACTCTTGCACGTTGCCTACTAGCTGATTGGCCTTTGGTAAGCCATTTCATGGTGTGTTGAACTGGGCTCCTCAACTACATGGATTTCCTTTTTGAATTTCCACAAGTTTCAGCACATAGAAAACATGTTGTATTGCGCCTTAAACCTAATGGCACTGGATCTCAATTATACTAATCTGAGGGACCAGAAATATCACTATGAAGTTCTCTCTCCATGTACAGGTACTCATATCATGTGGAACAAAAATGATGCAAGAAAGGGTATTAAATTGTACAAATTGGAGCAGAATGGTATTAAGGGTAAGTTGCTACAGAATGGATAAAAGGATGGTTAAGTGGGAGAAGACAGAGGGTGGTAATCAATGGGTGCTGCTTTTCCTGGTCTAATGTTATTAGTGGAGTCCCACAGGGTTCGGTGGAGCTCCACTAATAACACTGAACCCAGTGGAGTCCCATAGGGTTCAGTGGGACTCCACTGTTCTTTTGTATATTTATCAATGATATTGATGAAGGTATATCAGGCTTAGTGTTGAAGTTTGCAGATGATACAAAGGTTGGCAGGGTTGTTAATGACAGTAATGGCAGTGTGCTACTGCAACAGGATCTAGATAATTTGGGCAGATGGGCTAAGAAGTGGCAACTGAAGTTTAACCTTGACATATGCAAAGTAATGCATATGGGTAGAAGTAACCCCAGAGAAATGTACCAACTGTGTGGTACTACACTTAAGGTGGTAGAAAATGAAAAAGACCTGGGAGTAATTGTGCAGTCAGATATGAAGTTTTCTGAGCAATGCAGACAGGCTGCCAGGGCAGATCATGGGGTTTTGTCAATGGTATATGTGAATTTTGTTAGCAGGGAAAAAGAGGTGATTGTTCCTCTGTATAAGGTAATGGTCAGGCCACGCCTAGAGTACTCATTTTAGGAAGGATGTCGATTTACTTGAGCGTGTACACAGAAGGGCAACAAGATTGGTGAGGGGAATGAAGGGATCCTCTTACCAAGAGATGCTTAAGTTCTGCAAATTGCAGTGGCTGGAGACTAGGCACCTGCGCGGTGATCTGATTGAGGTGTATAAGGCCTTGAATGGGTTGAGCACGCTGAATTCTGATGGGATCCTTCCACTTGTTCAGATTACGAACCTAAGGGGGCATAAATTCAAATTAAGAAAAGACAGATGTAGAATACATGTGCGGAAATTTGCCTTTAGCCAGTGGGTGGTTAATTGCTGGAACAAACTTCCATTTGTCATTGTGGAAGTTGATAGGTTGAATAAATTTAAGGAGGAACTGGACAGGCATTTGGAGGGAATGGTGTGTTTTTTTTTTTTTGGCTGATGCTGCATAAGCTCATACACTTGCTTTCTTGCATCACATGCCACTACTACTACTGCTACTAATCTTATCACTGCTCATTCACTGTTGCAAAAAAGATTGGATATTAATATTACTGTGTTTTTCAGCAATGCATGATCACCAAGTTCGCCAGACACGTATATACAATTGATTAACAGTTCATATCTAAGAATGAAATTTGTTACAAAATTATCAACATTAACTTTAACCATTAAGGGCCACAAAAATTTTTTTATATCTATGGCACCCCAAATATAAAGGAAAATTAGATAGAAGTAGAATAAATAATAAACATATATTAAATATATTTACCTGTGCTAAAAATCTATAAACATAAACAGGTTTTACTTGTCCAAATCTATAGACTCTGAAAATTGCTTGAACATCATGTGTCGGATTCCAGGATGCATCCATAATAATAACTCTATTAGCTCCTATTAAATTAGTTCCTAATGAACCAGCCTTTGTTGAGACCATAAAAAGACGTGCTCTAAACAAAAATAACATTAAAATGAGAAGAGTATATTTTACTTAAAGAAAGGAAAACATCATCATTACTATCCTATACAATAAAACCAGGATAACATGTATAATGATTTTGTATCTGCCGCTAATGTAAGTGATACAAAAATAGTGATGGGTATAATCGAATAATAAATTATACACTTCAGACTCTTCAGTCTTCTACAATTTAATAAACAGATATAATAAAACTTTAACATTGTATAGAAAAAATGATTATATTACGATACAACAACTTAAACAGATTAAGGCTAAGGCATACAAGGTCTCCACCCTATTTGGTCAAATAAAATTGCATAAACCAGGTAACCCGATTCGTCCAATAGCTTCATACAAAAATTTTTATCTTTCGTCTTTATCTACATTCGTTTAAGCTATCATAAAACTGTTTAGAGAAGGTTTAAAATACAGTATAAAAAACTATGATTCTCTATTTACTAAACTGAAAAATTATAAAATTAAGGATGATCATAAATTATACTCGTTAGACATCACGTCCTTATATACTAACGTCAATGTTCCATATGCGTTAGACATTATTTGGGACCTTCTTAACAATAGTGATATTAAAATTAATAATACCAGATGCACTAAAGAAAAAATTTTTGATCGAATTAAATTATTAGTTTCTGCCAATTTCATCCTATTTCAGGATAAAATATATAAACAGATATCTGGCTTACCTATGGGCCTTAGTATTAGTGGTCTCATCACAGAGCTTTATCTAAATAAAATAAAGAACAGCTATTTAAACCCATTTACAGCAGACATCTCTTATTATGGTAGATACCTTGATGATGTCCTCATTATAACTAATCAGACTACAATAAATGCTGTCCTACAAGTATTTAACAACATCCATACCAGATGAAATTTTACCCTAGAAACCTTGATGATGTCCTCATTATAACTAATCAGACTACAATAAATGCTGTCCTACAAGTATTTAACAACATCCATACCAGATGAAATTTTACCCTAGAAACCTTGATGATGTCCTCATTATAACTAATCAGACTACAATAAATGCTGTCCTACAAGTATTTAACAACATCCATACCAGATGAAATTTTACCCTAGAAACAGAAAAGGATGATACAAGATCGACAAACTTTCTTAATTTTACATTACAGAGAGAAGGGGACATAATAAATTTTAATATTTATAGAAAACCTACGAACAAGGATATGCTGTTACATTATAAAAGTTACTACCCAGATACCTACAAGAAATCGGTCATGTTAAACGAGTTCTTAAATGCTTTTAAATATTCCGCCACACAGAGTGGACTTCAGGTAGAATTAAATAAATTAACAAAAAGATTTCTTAACAGAGGTTATCCTGGTATGGTGAAAGAGGCCTATGCGGTCCGGATTCATATTATTGAAATGAAAAAATTATAATTCCTCAGAGCGGTTTAATACTAGAACATACATACAAAGAACGGTTAATGTACAAAAGAGCTTTCGGCTGAGTAGACAGCCTTCTTCAGTTAAACAGAAAATATATTAAATGACAGTTAGAATGGAGATGTGCACTGCCAAGTTGGTGCGTGAGGCGCGTGGCTAATTGTTTGAGGTTGAAGTTTGTGGCTGTGACGTATGGTGGTGACACGGCCAGCGTTTGTCTATGGACAGAATTATTGCTTCTGTGATGGGGTTAACGTGACAACCACTGTTCCTGTTCAAAGAGGTATCTGAGCATTTTATGTTTAACGATTCCAACCAGGTGCGCCGTGCGTAATGGTGGGACCTGTCCACAACCACGACATCGCGGTGTGAGCCAATGCCGTGGTGGGTTGTCCAGACATGCTCGGCAATAGCTTTTTACGGCCTGCCGAAGGTACACAAAGAAGACACACCACTAAGACCAATTGTATCCTGCTGTGGATCACCGACTTACGAGTTGTCTAAGTTTGTCTCGAGGCTTCTTTCTCCTCTAGTTGGCAAGACCACCTACACCATCTCCAACAGTATTGAGTTCATAGAAAGGATCCGCACTATATCCATCTCACAAGATCAAGTCATGGCATTGTTCGATGTAATATCACTCTTTACCTCCATCCCAGTGGAACTTGCCATCTCTTGTGCAAAACAACTCTTGGACAATGATGAAACCCTTAGCGACAGAACCAGACTGACACCTGATGACATTTCTACCGCCCTCAGACTGTGCTTAACAGGGGGTGCAATCATGTTTAGCGACTCAATTTACCAGCAGGTGCATGGCACAGCCATGGGTTCCCCTGTCAGTTCGGTCACGGCAAACATCGTGATGGAGGAGTTAGAGGGACGTGCGTTCACACACGCACCAGATCACATCGCCTTTTGGTGTCGCTACGTAGACGATGTGTTCGTAGTTATACCTAGAGACTCAGGTCAGCGAATCCTAACCCACCTCAACTCACTATCGCCCTTCATAAAATTCACGATTGAGCTGGAGTCGAACAACACCATACCATACCTAGATACCCTCGTCCGGCGCGAAGACACATGCTTGAAGACGACAGTTTATCGTAAACCTATGTGTGCTAGCCAATTTACCAACTTCCGGTCAGCACATGCACGGGCTCACCTCCTCACCACTGCCCGAACCTTGCTAACTCGCGCCTGGACACACTCTAGCTCTGCAGGTGAAAGACGCACAGAGATCACCAGGGTCAAAGTGGACCTTGCGAGGTGTGGCTATCCCATCGACATCCTTGACAGGTGTGACCTACAGGCACGCGACAACGTGGCGACCAACAGTAACGTCAACAGTGGCGAGTCATCCACGAGGGCATTTATCCCATACTACCCCAACCTGTCACAACAGATTGGTAGAATCCTAAAATCACATGGGATAAAGTGCATCCAACTCCCAGGCAAGAATCCGCGTTCTCTCATTTCCAACGTGAAAACACCTGTCCCCACCCTTCTGCAGAGCGGTTTGGTCTATCGCGTCTCTTGCCGTGACTGCAGTAGCTGCTACTTTGGAGAGACTGGACGTCGACTCGAGAAACATCTCTCAGAACACAAAAGGGCGATCCGTTTGGCAGATGTGGAACACTCAGCTATTGCCGAGCATGTCTGGACAACCCACCACGACATTGACCCACACCGCGATGTCGTGGTTGTGGACAGGTCCCACCATTACCTACGGCGCACCTGGTTGGAATCATTAAACATAAAATGCTCGGATACCTCTTTGAACAGGAACAGTGGTTGTCAAGTTAACCCCATCACAGAAGCAATAATTCTGTCCATAGAAAAACGCTGGCCGCGTCGCCACCATGAGTCACAGCCACAAACTTCAACCTCAAACAATTAGCCATGTGCCTCACGCACCAACTTGGCAGTGCACATCTCCATTCTAACTGTCATTTAATATATTTTCTGTTTAACTGAAGAAGGCTGTCTACTCAGCCGAAAGCTCTTTTGTATATTAACCGTTCTTTGTATGTATGTTCTAGTATTAAACCACTCTGAGGAATTATAATTTTTTCATTTTAATAAGAGGTTATCCTATTACCTCTAACAACAAAATTAAATTTCTTCCTCAAGAAAAAATAAGAAATAACTACCAGAAAACAAACAGACATAAAACATTTTATTACAGTGCCATATGTAGAACATTGGTTTAACAGGCTGAACGACTTGTGTAATGTAAAGGTACTGACATGAGAATAACAGTAAAACCTATTAACAAATTGCATACTTTATTAAAACAACGGTCAGCAAATTCTTCTATGCATTTCTTGCAAATACTCGGCTTATGTAGGCTCTACGAGGGGGGGGGTTCTAGAATTTCGTATTAAACAACACATAGCTTCAGTTCAAGGGTCACAATTTGGCACATCTGAATTAGCATTTCATGAAGCATATGAGTTTCATTCATTCCTTTTTAATGAGGCCAAAGTTGTTAATATTCAACATAATTACAGCAAGTTGCTCATTGCAGAAATACTAGAAATTAAATTATACAAAAATGCCATTAACATTCGTAGACCGTCCCTAATATCCGATGATTGGTCCTATGAGTGCATGTGCAATAATGATTAAGATATTCTTTTTAAACCAGACACACCGGCATGTATTTTAGTGTTATTTCGACCTGTGAGCAAGTATCAACAAAAAGTTTCGTCCAACTTCAAGAAGAAAATATGCCATCATGTAATTTTAATAATTTTAAACCATTTTAGTATTAGACATGTTTTCCGATGCCGATGGCTGTGTCGGGGTTGGTGGTTTTGGGGTGTCGACATTGATCCTGGACTATTAATTTGTGTTCACTCTACCGGTACGGAACACATTAAGATGAAGTTAATATCCTTTTAATCATTTTATGTGTTGGACCTGGAGAGTTGGACAGAAGCTTCCCTATAAAAGAAATCAAGGTAATCCCTGTTTAATTACGTAATAATTGATTATATGCAAATTACTTGATTATAAAACTGACAGCAGCAGTGATAAAACGGAACTATTGCTATATACAGGCAGTTCTCACTTAATGAGTTCCCAGGTTTAAGTGCACCCCCCCATGTATCAAGTACCAACAAAATTGAAAATGTGAACATTAATTGTTAAAAATGAATGTTAACCATTCATAAATATCGCACTTCAAACCAAGCTTGTAGCTATACAATGCAGTGTACCCCGCTTTATGATATTAATCCGTTCCAGTGGCACCATCGTATTGTGAAAATATCGTAATGTGAACCCAATAACAAATTGTTTTTTGTTTATTCGTTCCAAGACCTTGGAAGTTGAAATTTTCGCTATATAACTAAGCTATTTATCTCTCTTAAATGGACTACACTTTCATTGTTATCATATGTACTGTTATAAGAATCAATTTTGAACACCTTTGTGATATTTTTCTAAAAGCACATTTCTGGAGGTCACGAATATAAACCAATTTGCAATTTCCAGTTTGTTGGGCTTTCCTGTTAGTGCAATCAATTGTAAACGGGTAATAAACTTGATGTTATTGCATTTGCAAAAATAATGATAGAAAGAAATGTGTGGGTTTTTATGTTATTATGGTGAAATGTGGTTCCCCTTCAATGCAATCTTCAATCATATAAAAACATAAATTTTCAGAATCTTCCTTCTCTTCATTCCTTTTTTTTTTTTTTTAAAGCTTTGTAAACTTGTTACTTTGTACAAATCTTATTAGTTGCAATCTAATACGGTTTGACATAAGCATTGGGAGATCAAAATTGAGAGCAGGATGTGTTGTAGGCCTAATGACTGATGAGTATAATAAGGAACAGGGAAATAGAGTGGGCCAGTAAATCAGAGAGTCTTATAATGGGGAATTTTAATTTCCCAGATATTCACTGGAATTTGTGGGTTGGTCACTCACACACTAGCAATGCTTTTGTGGATTTATTGGATGATTGTTTTCTACATCAGCATGTTCGGGAGGCAATTAGAGAGAGAGAGTAATACTCTTGATCTGATTATCAGTAGTGATTCTTCATGCATTAAGAATCTGCAGATAAAGAACCACTAGGTGGCAGTGATCACAGTGTGCTGAAGTGGGATTCACTCAAAGAGGTAACTACCATCAGGGGTAAAGGGGTTTTTGCTTTCGTAAAGGTGACTACGGTGGTCTGAGACAGTATTTAAATTCTATACGGTGGGACCAACTGATGATGTTACCAACAGCAAATTCAAAATAGGAAGCATTCAAAGAATTTATCTTGGAAGTTACAAGGCTTTACATACAAACTAAGAAATACAAATTAACACGTGACACAGAAGCCTATGATAGATACAAGTTGATCTGTAACCAAGTTACAAAGGAGGTTAGGCAGGCGAAGGCAGATTACGAGAAATCTTTGACAAGGGATGCAAAGAAAAACAGCAAAGAGTTCTTTACATATAAACTCTAGAAAGAAGGGGATGAATCAGATTGGTCCACTTGATATAGATGGGTCAACTGTTGATGATCCTGCTCAGGTAGCTAACAAACTGAATGAATATTCTGCATCGACATTCACACATGAGGAGTTATTCAGCGAGGGGAATGCCAGAGGTGTATTCAACTCTGGCAGTAAGCTAGAGAACCTTGTAATAACTGAGAGTAAACTGGAGGAGAAATTGTTGAAGATAAATACAAGAAAGGCACCTGGGGTGGATGGGATCTATCCAGTTATATTAAAGGAAGCAGCAAAGGAAGTAAGCAAACCCTTAGCCATAATTATGAGAGCTTCATTGGACTCAGGGGAAGTACCCATGGACTGGAGATGTGCAAATGTGACCCCAATTCACAAAGGAGGATCAAAGGGCAACACAAGTAATTATAGACCTGTTAGTTTAACTTCTGTTCCTGGAAAATTAATGGAGGCACTGGTTAAAGAAGCATTGCAGGATCATCTAGACAAGACTTCAGTTATAGTTCGGACACAGCATGGTTTTGTTAAGGGGAAGTCTTGCCTGACCAATTTGATTGGATACTATGATGCAGTCACAAAAGAACTGGATGCAGGGAATAAATTTGATATTATATATTTGGATCTTAGAAAGGCTTTTGATACTGTTGCACATGGAAGACTGCTGCACAAATTGGAACAGTGTGGCACTGGAGGCAAATTGCTGCTATGGATAAAGGGGTGGTTGAGGGGGAGAAGACAGAGAGTGGTAATCAATGGACACTGCTCATCATGGACTAATGTTATTAGTGGAGTCCCTCAGGGTTCAGTATTGGGTCCATTATTGTTTTCTGTATTTATAAATGATATTGATGATGGTATATCAAGCATAATGTCCAAGTTTGCAGACAATACGAAGGTTGGCAGGGTTGTCAAGGACACTACTGACATTGTGCTACTGCAACAGGATCTGGAAAGGTTGAGCAGATGGGCTGAGAGGTGGCAAATGAAGTTTAACATTGACAAATGTAAAGTACTACATATGGGAAACAGCAACCCCAGAGCAACGTATCAACTCTGTGGTACTACACTGACAGTGGTAGACAATGAAAGGGACCTGGGGGTGGTTGTGCAGGCAGATATGAAGTTTTCTGAGCAGTGCAGACGGGCTGCAAGAGTAGCTCATGGTGTATTGTCGATGATATATAGGTATTTTACTAGCAGGGATAAGGAGGTGATTATTCTCTTGTATAAGGCAATGGTCAGACCGCACCTAGAGTACTGTATACAGGTCTGGAGTCCTCATTTCAAGACGGATGTAGAGATGCTGGAACGAGTACAGAGAAGGGCAACAAGATTAGTGAATGGAACAAAGGGGTGCTCTTACGAAGAAAGGCTTACGTTTTGCAAATTACAGTGTCTGGAGACTAGGCACCTGCGAGGTGATCTGATAGAGGTTTATAAAGCCTTGAATGGTGAGGAAAGCCTTGAACGTGAGGAAATTTGCCTTTAGCCAGCGGGTTGGTGGAATAGACTTCCATCCCTTGTCGTGGAAGTTGATAGCCTAAATAAGTTTAAGGCTCAGCTGGACAGGTATTTCGAACGAACAGAGGGGTGAAGTGGAAGTGGTTATTTTTTATTTATTTATTTTATTATTTTTTTTTTGGCTGATGCTGCATAAGCTTGCTTTCTTGCATCAAATGCCTCTACTAATGCTAATGCTAAAATACTGTTCAAGGTTTAGGTCTAAATGGATGTCAGATGAACTAATAAGACATGTGGCAGAGAATAAAAATGCATGGGATACACAAAAATTAATGGGTGACATGGAAGCCTATGACAGATATAAGCTGGTCTGTAACCAAGTCACAAAGGAGATTAGGCAGGTAAAGGCAGATTATGAGAAATCCTTGGCAAAGGATGCAAAGAAAAACAACAAAGAGTTCTTTACATATGTAAACTTTAGAAGGAAAGAGATGAATCAGATTGGTCCACTGGATATTGATGGTTCAACTGTTAATGATCCGGCTCAGGTGGCTAACAAACTAAATGAGTATTTTGCATCTACATTCACCCATGGGTTATTCAGGGAGGGGAATGCCAGAGGTGAGTTAAACTCTGACAGTGAGCTGGATGATTTTGTAATAACTGAGAGGAAAGTGGAGGAGAAATTGTTGAAGATAAACATAAAAAAGGCACCCGGAGTGGACGGGATCTATCCAGTTATATTAAAGGAAGCAGAAAAGGAAGTAAGCAAACCCTTAGCTATAATTATGAGAGCTTCTTTGGACTCAGGGGATGTACGCATGGACTGGAGATATGCAAATGTGACTCCAATTCACACAGGAGGATCGAAGGGCAACACAAGTAATTATAGACTTGTTAGTTTAACTTCTGTTCCTGGAAAATTAATGGAGGCACTGGTTAAAGAAGCACTGCAGGATCATCTAGACAATACTTTAGTTTTAGCTCGGACACAGCATGGTTTTGTAAAGGGAAAGTCTTGCCTGACCAATTTGATTGGATACTATGATGTGGTCACAAAGGAATTGGATGCAGGGAATATCCTTGATATCATATATTTGGATCTTATAAAGACTTTTGATACTGTTGCACATTGAAGACTGATGCACAAATTGGAGCAGTGTGGCATTGGCGGCAAATTGCTGCTATGGATAAAGGGATGGTTGAGTGGGAGAAGACAAAGAGTGGTAATCAATGGACACTGCTCATCGTGGACTAATGTTATTAGTGGAGTCCCTCAGGGTTCAGTATTGGGTCCATTCTTGTTTTCTGTATTTATAAATGATATTGATGATGGTATATCAAGCATAACGTCCAAGTTTGCAGACAATACGAAGGTTGGCAGGGTTGTTAAGGACACTAATGACAGTACGCTGCTGCAACAAGATCTAGAAAAGTTGAGCAGATGGGCTGAGAGGGGGCAAATGAAGTTTAACATTGACAAATGAAAAGTACTACACATGGGAAACAGCAACCCCAGAGCAACGTATCAACTCTGTGGTACTACACTGACAGTGGTAGAGAACGAAAAGGAATTGGGGGTAATTGTGCAGGCAGATATGAAGTTTTCTGAGTAGTGCAGACGGTCTGCAAGAGTAGCTCATAGTGTCTTGTCAATGATATACAGGAATTTTTCTAGCAGGGATAAGGAGGTGATTATTCCCTTATATAAGGCAATGGTCAGGCCACACCTTGAGTACTGTATACAGGTCTGGAGGCCTCATTTTAAGAAGGATATAGAGCTGTTGGAACGAGTACAGAGAAGGGCAACAAGATTAGTGAATGGAACGAAGGGCTGCTCTTACGAAGAAAGAAAGGCTTACATTTTGCAAATTACAGTGTCTGGAGACTAGGCACCTGCGAGGTGATCTGATAGAGGTGTATAAAGCCTCGAATGGTTTGAACATGTTCAATGCTGATGGAATTTTTCCTCTTGCTCGGAATAATCATTTGAGAGGGCATAAATTGAGAAAAGACAGATAATCTGAGAAAAGACAGATGTGTGGAAGTTTGCCTTTGGCCAGTGAGTGGTTGGTTGGTGGAACAGACTTCCATCCTTTGTTGTGGAAGTTGATAGCCTAAATAAATTTAAGGCTGAGGATTCCTTCATTCCCCTCACCAATCTTGTTGCCCTTCTCTGTACACGCTCAAGTAAATCTACATCCTTCCTAAAATGAGGCCTCCAGACCTGTACGCAGTACTCAAGTGGCCTGACCGTTGCCTTATACAGAGGAACAATCACCTCCTTCTCCCTGCTAGCAAAATTCCTATATATCATTGACAAAACCCCATGACCTGCCCTGGCAGCCTGTCTGCATTGCCCAGAAAACTTCATATCTGACTGCACAATTACTCCCAGGTCTTTTTCATTTTCTACCACCTTAAGTGTAGTACCACACAGTTGGTATGTTTCTCTGGGGTTACTTCTACCCATATGCAGTACTTTGCATTTGTCAAGGTTAAACTTCAGTTGCCACTTCTTAGCCCATCTGCCCAAATTATCTAGATCCTGTTGCAGTAGCACACTGCTATTACTGTCATTAACAACCCTGCCAACCTTTGTATCACCTGCAAACTTCAACATTAAGCCTGATATACCTTCATCAATATCATTGATAAATATACAAAACAACAGTGGACCTAACACCGAACCCTGTGGTACTCCACTAATAACATTATTCCACGCAGAGCAGCACCAATTGATTACCAACCTCTGTCTTCTCCCACTTAACCATCCTTTTATCCATTGTAGCAACTTACCCTTAATACCATTCTGCTCCAATTTGTATAATAGTCTTCCATGCGCAACAGTGTCAAAAGCTTTCCTGAAATACAAATGTATGATATCAAAATTATTTTTTGCATCCAGTTCCTTTGTAACCACATCATAATATCCTATCAAATTTGTCAGACAAAACTTTCCCTTAACAAACCCATGCTGTGTCTGAATTATTGCTGCAGTCTTGTCTAGATGATCCTGCAATTCATCTTTAACCAGTGACTCCATTATTTTACCCGGAACAGAAGGTAAACTAACTGGTCTGTAATTACTCGTGTCACCCTTCGATCCCCCTTTGTGAATTGGGGATACAATTCACGAGAGGCTTAAGTTCTGCAAATTTCAGCAGCTGGAGTCTTGGCATCTGCACGGTGATCTGATTGAGGTGAATAAGGCCTTGAATGGGGTGAGCATGCTGAATTCTAATGGGATTCTTCCACTTGTTCAGATTACGAACCTAAGGAAACATAAATTCAAATTGAGGAAAGACAGCTGTACAATAGATGTGCAGAAATTTGCCTTTAGTCAGCGGGGTGTTAATTGCTGATACAAACTTCCATCTGTCGTTGTGGAAGTTGATAGACAAAATAAATTTCAGGAGAAACTGGACAAACATTTAGAGGGAATGGTTGTTTGAATTTTTTTTTTTTTGGCTGATGCTAAAGCTCAAGAAAGCAATCGTATGAGCATAAGCTCATACGCTTGCTTTCTTGCATCACATGCCACTACTACTATTACTATTATCATTGTTGTCTTGTCTAGATGATCCTGCAATGCTTCTTTAACCAGTGACTCCATTATTTTCCCTGGAACAGAAGTCAAACTAACAGGTCTATAATTACTCTTGACATCATTTGATCCTCCTTTGTGAATTGGAGATACATTTGCACATCTCCATTCCTTAGGGACTTCCCCTAAGTCCTAGGATGCTCTCATAATTATGGCTGAGGGTTTGCTTACTTCCTTTGCCACCTCCTTTACTATAACTGGATAGATCCCATCTACCCCAGGTGACTTTCTTATGTTTAACTGCAACAATTTCTCCTCCACTTTGCTCTCAGTTATTACAAAATCATTTAACGCCCTGTTAAAGTTTGATAAACATCTGGCCCTGTCCTTCTTGAATAATTCCTCATGTGTGAATGTAGATAGAAAATACACATTTGGTTTGGCAGCTATCTGAGAACAATCTTCTACAGTCAAAGCAATGCTATCAAGTGGACCAATCTGATTCATCCTCTTCCTTTTAGAGTCTATATAAAGTAAATAAGTCATTGCTGTTTTTCTTTGCATCCTTTGCCAAAGATTTTTCGTAATCTTTAAACAGTCAAACCATCGATATCAAGTGGACCAATCTGATTCAAGTCCTTCCTTCTACAGCTTATATAAGTAAAGAAGTCCTTGCTGTTTTTCTTAGCATCCTTTGTCCAGGATTTCTCGTAATTTGATTTTGCTTGCCTAACCTCCTTTGTGACTTGATTACAGACTAGCTTGTATCTATTATAGGCTTCTGTGTCGCCAGACAATATATGTGCATTTCATGCATTTCATCTGACATCCATTTGGGCCTAAACATAGAGCAGTATTTCTTAGTTGGAACAAAAAGCCTAGTAGCTTCCAAAATTACTTCCTTGAATGCTTCCCATTTAGAATTTGCTGTTGGTAACATCATCAGTTGGTCGCACTGTATAGAACTTAAAAAATCTGTGAGACCACTGTAGTCGCCTCTACGAAAGCAAAAACCCTTCCTTTTACCCCTGATGGTAGTTACATCTTTAAGGTCCTCGAGGTTGTCACAGACATTCTCTCAGATATGCCAGACAAGCTGTTCTTGCTACCTGGGAGTCTAAAACGCTTATGGAACTGATATTCGGGTGACACTTAAGTCAAGTGGACCCAATTTCGGCGAAGTCCAGACGGCCTATGACAGCCAAATCCTCTGCTTGCACCTTCACGATGGTGGGACTGTTAGTAATCCTGGGTATAACCTCCATGCACAAGTACATGGTGGGTGATCACCCAGGTGTGAACCAACGTAAGCAGGGGGTCGAGGTGTGGTGCCCACACCACATGGAGGAACGCCACCCCTCTATGTTACCAGGCAGTACTAGGTGGTAGATGACTCTCATCAACCGGTGAAATACCACCATTTTGCTTATTGGAGGCTTGAAGTGGTGGAACCCATGTTTAGTCTCTAGAGCTAAGTTCCGGCCAACCCTTCCCTAGCTCTTCCATCATGCAGTATGATTGATGATTTTTGAGGTTATGATGACTGTCGTGGCGAGATCCAATATTCCTTACATTTCGAGGGTACAGCTCTAAAACGGTGTTTGCAGGCGGGCCGCTAGATAGCACACCGGACCAAACCTATTGGTAACTCTCTAGGAGGCTTCCGGATTAGCTAGTGTATAATCTTGCTACCTCTACTCTGCCAGATAGTGACTGGAGGGAATCCGAGTAGTGTGTATGCGGGGAGCATTGTCGAGGCCACGTTATGTCAAAGATCTGGGTATATTCTTACCACATGTACGCCATATCCAAAAATTTCATTACTTCATACAGCATGTCCCACCCACTTTTTCTTACTATTGAATACACCATGAATTGTCAAAATAATAGAGAAAGATTATCTGCGAAAAGATCTAAACCTCCCAAGGATTTCCTAATTCATTTCACAAATATACGTGGTCTTAATTCCAATCTCAACGATGTCCATTTCCACTTGCAGACTTCCAAACCCCATGTACTTTTTCTGACTGAATCTCAGTTATCAGTTGATTCAACTACTTCTCATCTCAGATGTCCAAATTATTTGCTGTATGATTCCTTTCGCCTCAAAGGTGGTACTTGTGCATATGTCCGTTCTGATATTCCCTGTCAGAGACTTGGCAATTTGGAATCTCCTCTCTTTGAGCTTCTCTGGCTTAAAATCTGTCTACCTCATTGTGTCAAATTCATCTGTTGTCTCTACCGTTCTCCCAGCTCCACTAATCACTTGGAGCTCTTTGACTTCCTCTCTTTGCAACTTGACTTTCTCCAGTCTAACTTTCCTAACAGTGAGGTAATTTTCCTTGGTGATTTTAACGTTCACAACTCCAGCTGGCTTCCATTTTCTAGTCACACTGACCCAGCAGGTCGAGATGCTGAGGCTTTTGCAATTACTAATGACCTAGCACAGATTGTTCATTTACCTACAAGAATACAGCCAATACGCTTGATCATTTTCTCACAAACAACCCTTCTAAGTACAAGGTCGAAGTGAGAGGTCCTTTAGGCACTTCAGATCACAACCTGGTGATTCTCTCTTCTCCAATGGAACGTTTATCTCATGGCTATTCCCAACCTCGTATTGTTTGGCATTACAAGAATGCAAAATGGGATGACCTGCGAGACTTCTTTTCTTCTTTTCCCTGGTCTGATTACTGTTTCAAAACTTCTGCTGTCAACGTTTGCTCAGATCCTGTCAGTGAAATTATTCTTGCAGGAATGGAATCCTTTATCCCACACTCCACTTTAAAATCTCGTCCTTTATCTAAACCTTGGTTTTCCAATAAATGTGCTAAGGCTGTCCAAGAGAAGAATGTTGCATATCGTAATTGGCTTGTTTCTAATTCTTCAGTTTCATTTTCTGCCTACACCAAAGCTCGCAACAATTGTAAAGCAGTTATTAATCAGTCCAAACTAGAGTTTGAACAGGCTAAGAGTAGAAAACTTGCTTCTTGCCCTAATGGTAGCCGAGCATTCTGGTCTCTTGCCAAAGCTATTGGCCGCAACTTTTGCCCATCTCTGCTCCCACCTCTGTCCAAACCAGATGGTTCTGTTGTCACTTCAGCCAAGGATAAAGGTGACCTGCTAGCATCCCATTTTTCTTCGAGCTCATGTATTAATGATCTTGGTAAAACACCTCCCACCATTCCTAACACGCTCCATTCAATGCCTCCTGTGGTCTTCCGTCAAAAGGATATCAGAAGGATTTTGATGAATCTTGATGCTAAGAAAGCTCCAGGTCCTGATGGTATTTCTCCACTTGTTCTCAAAACCTGTGCTCCTGAACTTACTCCTATTCTTTGCCGCCTTTTTTCACTTTCTTATTCCAAAGGTATTTTTCCTTCTGCTTGGAAATTTGCTCATATCCAGCCAGATCCTAAAAAGGGTGACAAATCCCTCCCATCCAATTATCGTCCCATTGCAATTACTTCTACTCTTTCTAAAGTTGTTTGTTGTTTTTTTTTTTTTTTTTTTATGAGCATTAGCAACTAGGGCCATATTGCTCTAGGAATATGCGGTGGTCATTCCCTGACCTTTCCGCATCCTCCGTATTTGGTGGTGATGGGCTCGAACCCCAGTCTAATCAAGAAGCATGTGCTAGGCACTGCTGCTCCTTCCCACCTGGCTACGGAGACGCGCCCTTTCTAAAGTAATGGAGAAATCAATTAACCATCAACTCTTAAACTACCTAGAAACCTTCCGTCTTATCAACGATCGCCAGTATGGATTCTGTCAGTGTCGATCCACTGGTGATATTCTGGCTTATGTTACCCATTTATGGACTAATTCAATGGAAAGGTTCGGTGAAACACAAGTAGTTGCTCTTGACATCTCAAAGGCTTTTGATCGTGTTTGGCATAAAGGTCTTCTAAACAAGCTTCCATCTTATGGTTTGCAACTGTTTTTAGTAATTGGTTATCCAGTTTTCTCTCTGATCGCTCACTGAAGGTGATGGTAGATGGCTCTCTGTCTTCTAACTTCTCCACTAATGCCGGTGTCCCCCAAGGTTCAGCTCTTTCCCCCACTCTTTTCCTCTTGTATATCAATGACCTTCTTCCACTGACTGGAAATCCTATCCATAGTTTTGCCGATGATAGCACATTGCATTCCACTTTCCATTTTGAGAAACCTTGTCCTGCTCAATCAGCTTCAACTTCTCGAAAATCTGCTACCAATTCCTTAAATGCCGATCTTCAGGTAATTCTCCAGTGGGGCAAAGACAACTTAGTTGATTTCAACCATTCTAAAACTCAGTCTTGTCTTATATCTCGCAAAAAGGATTCTTCTGCTCCTATGCTTATCTTTAGTGACACTCCGATTTCTAGGGAAAATGATATATCTCTTTTGGGGATTACCCTGACTTCTAATCTCTCTTGGCACAAGCACATTACAAATATTGCTTCCTCTGCATCTAAAAAACTTGGTTTTATCTTTCGCTCTTGGCGTTACTTTTCTTCCAAACAGCTGTTCACTCTGTATAAATCCCTAATCCGCCCTGCCATTGAATATTGTTACCACATCTGGGGTGGTGCCCCCAAAACCTCTCTCAGGCTTCTTCATTCCATTCAGAAGAGGGCAGTTATGTTAATTAATGATTCATCTCTAACAGAGTCTCTCCACTCGCTTTCTCATAGACATACTGTTTCTGCTGCATGCCTCTTCTACAGATACTTCCATGGGCCCTGTTCTTCTGAATTGGCTTCTATAATTCCCGCTCTCTCTTTCAAAACAGTCCGAACACGTGCCGCCACCAGCCAACATCCATTTACTGTCCAACTTCAAACCCACAGAACCAACTTTTCATCTTCCTCATTTATTCATTCAACTGCCGTTTTCTGGAACAACCTTCCTTCATACGTATTTCCTGAAAATTACAATCTACAGAAGTTCAAGTCCAATGTCAACAAATATCTTCTTTCGTCTTCTCAACCTCCAACCCAAGCACGGTACTAAGTACTATAGGTTCTAATACCTCTCGTGTTTGGGGTTCTCATAAAAAAAAAAAAGTAAATCCTACATCAGTACACTGTGATCACTGCCTTCTAGTGGTTCCTTTATCTGTAAATTCTTACTTCATGAATAATCACTGCTACTAATCAGATCAAAGGTGTTACTCCCTCTTGTTGCCTCTCTAACATGCTTTTCTAGAAAACAATCATCCAATAAATCCATAAAAGCCTTGCTAGGTGTGCGAGTAACCAACCCACAAGTTCTAGTCTATATCTGGGAAGTTAAAATCCCCCATTATAAGATCAAGTAATTATTATTACTTGAAGCAATCACAATATTAAAGGAGGCTAAAACACACTACATTCGAATCACATTAATACAAAGTTCAAGGGACCTAAATTTTCATGTTTTGTTTTAATGATGTCCCCTAAAAGTGTCAAAATTTTATCTCTCTCTGTTTTTTTTTTTTTTTTTTGCACATACTATGGTTGTTGTGGTTGTTATTTGGTTTTTAGGAGCATTAGCAACTAAGACCATATTGCTCCGGGAATATGCGGTGGTCATTCCCTGACCTTTCCGCATCCTCCATATTTGGTGGCTCACGGACTCGAACCCCGGTCTAATCAAGAAGCATGTGCTACGCACTGTTGCTCCTGCCCACCTGGCTACGGAGGCGCCTGCACATACTATAAAAATAAAAATAAATATTCTATTTATATTATCCGGGATAACCAAATGGTCAGAGAAGTTCGCAAGACAGACAGAATATGAGAAACAGCACCGTATTTAGCAGTCACGGACTTGAACCCCGGTCACTCAAGGCACGTGTACTTATGCACCTGCACGCATTACAACTCGGCTACGAATAATAATAAATAAATAAAAAATTAATTAATATAAATTAATAAAATAAAATTATAAAAATAAAAAATAATAAAAACAAAAGCCTTGTCAAACAATACAGTAATAGGAATAACACACTCTTTAAATATTTTATTTTATTTGTAAGATAAACTAAAAGAAAAGCAATAAACAGAAATGAAAATATTGTACGGTATATATTTTGATGCATAGAATATTTTAGTATTACAGTAAAAAGAATTAATCTTAATATAAAAGGAGACATACAATCCATGAACATTTTGATAAATTAATCTAATTTAAAGAAAGTATCCAAAGTTCTTTGCACAGTTTTTGTCATATATGCATTTTTAACTGCAGAACAGACATAAAATGCAATTGTTGTTTCTTTATCAACAGTTCTGCAGGTCAATGTTCTTTGCACAGTTTTTGTCATATATGCATTTTTAACTGCAGCACAGACATAAAACGCAATTGTTGTTTCTTTATCAACAGTTCTGCAGGCCAACACATTCTCTATTATGCTCAATGCATTTTGGGCATCTTTTTTAGATGGCAGTGTGTGCACTTCTTCACTTTCACTGTCACTGGTAACAAAAACATCATTATTTTTCTTGGTGCTTAGCAGCTCTTCTGGTATTGCATAGCTGTGGTAGAAACTACATCAATTCCTTCACAAAATCTTCAAATCCGCCAACAAAATCCATATGCTCCTTCAAATTCCCCCATTCCTCAATGTTGCTATCACATTTGTCTGCTGGACCATGTTTTTCAATGATATTACCTCCAAAGCCACTCTTTATGAAGCAGTTGATTATTACACTTGATGGAATATTGTCCCAAGCAATAACAAGATTACAGATAGCATCTAACTCTGAATTGCTGCCAAGGATTCTTCCTTAATCTCAGGGGCTCATATCTGGTGAGTATGGGCTTGGCGAACCCAGGGTCCTGAGCTTGCTTGATATCATAATTTTTCTCTTTTTTGGTGACTCCTATACTTCTCTCTCTCTCTCTCTCTCTCTCTCTCTCTCTCTCTCTCTCTCTCTCTCTCTCTCTCTCTCTCTCTCTCTCTCTCTCTCTCTCTCTCTCTCTCTCTCAGGGTAACTGGGGAATTTATTTGGCTGGTGCATTAAGCCACAGGTTGCCTTGCACCATATGGCTAATAATAATAATAATAAGCAGACACTACAATGACCTCCATCAAGATCACATCGATAACACTGCTTCCAATGCATGGCTCACAAGCGAGATTGAAGGATTCATGCTGGCCATCCAAGACCAGGTAATCATCACCAGAAACTATAGAAAATACATCGCAAAGGAGCCCGGAATGCCAGATGACACATGTTCACGATGCCACCTGGCCTCAGAAACGATCCAACACATCAAAGGGGGATGCAGGGTGATCACCCAGACTGAGTACGCTTGTAGACATGATTACATTGCCAGGATAATACATCAGAAGCTAGCGAGGAAATACCCGTTGACCAAAGAAAGTGTACCATACTACAAGTACGAATCCCAGGCATTACTAGAGACTGCAACCCACAAGCTGTACTGGGATCCCACTATAATAACAGATAAGTCCAATCGGCACAACAGACCGGACATAACCCTTGTGGACAAGATGGAAAAGGCTACCTATCTGATTGACAGTGGTGCCCAACACTAGCAATGTCCGGAAAACCCATGAAGAAAAAATTAGGAAGTACATGAACCTGAGACATGAGGTCAAAGAGATGTGGTATATGCAAGAATGGTGCCAAAGACCCTACATAGCAGCCTAGCAGCAATAGGTCTCCCAGAGAACACCTACAAGGAGCTCCAGAAATTTGCAATCCTGAACACTTGTAGGATAGCCAGAGAGTTCCTCAACCAACAGTAACACCAGACATTACAACCCCCCTGTGTACTTGGTAGCAGTACCCGTCACAGAGCGGAATCCCCCAATCAGGGAGAAATAATATAACAACAACAACAATAATAATAATAATAATATATCCACTCTAGGAAAAAAATGTGTTATACAACCTTTTTCTGAGGTCTCCCACCTCCTTTGCCATTCTTGTATTAATTCACTTGGAATCCTTTTTTCTTCTCCAACATCCTCCCTTGTACATAACCTCTCTAAGTCTGGACAGGAACTCGCATTCAAGACTGACTTTCTAATGTTATTTCTTGTACAATACATTAATCTGTAAGCACTATTTGTAAATCAGCTGGTAATTTGCCAGACACCACCTGCAGACATCAGTTGATACCAGTCAACATACTCTTGTAACAGACAAGAGAGCAAATCTCTGTCTGCATTATATATTTTTTAATCATAGAGTTTGTTCTCCTATGAAGCCATGTTATAGATGCATAAGTTATAATAGGAACAAATAGGCAATCGTACAGTAACTTTAGAGCTCAGCACCTTATGTCCAATCAACTCTTATTACTCTTCTTAACTTGGCATAAAGAGTATGCACTTTATCTTTTAAATATTTAGCATGTGGGACAAAGTTTATTTGCTCTCCTATCTTCATTCTCAAGTATTTAACAACAGCATCATATTTTATTGATATTCCAGATGCTCTTACAAGTGGATGCCTATTCATGCTCAAATGACCTTTTAGCAGCATTTGCACTGTTTCAGCTTCTGAGATCTGAAGTCCATTTACTCCAGCCTATTCTAACAAATCACCCAAAATTTGAACTGCATGCTCCTCAATTTGTGACCGTGCACTGCCATATACCAATATCAGCACATCGTCGGCATATGCTATCAGATCAGTCCCAACATAGTGTTGTTTTAAAAACTCATCAAGCACAATACACCAGGCCTGAGGAAAACCTCTACCATTTCTTTCAATTTTTGTATAAGCTGTTCTGACAACAACCTTTCTTTCAAAAAATACTGCTTAAATACTGAAAACATTTTACTTGGACACTCAGTGGTTCTTATTCTGGATAGGATTCCCTCCCACCATAGCCTGTTGAACACAGCAAGAAAATCAACAAATACTCCTAAAACATACCGCCCATCATATTCCTGAGTGTACTTCATCTGGTAAACAGTGTCTTCTGTAGATTTTCCTTTTCTATAATCATATTGGTTTTCAGAAGACATATTTTTCTTTATATACATAATCATGACTCTGTTAATACATAGCCGTTTGTATGTTTCTGCTATTACCGATAACAAAGCAATTGGACAGTATGCTTCAGGCTCACTCGGCATTTTATTTGGACTCTTTATAATCAATCTTAATGGTGCCGTCCTCCAAACCAAGGGAAAGGAACTCTGTTCCAAACATTTATTAAACATATTTATCAATACAATTGGCCTTAATTGAAAGGCTCTCTTCATCACTTTCACCTCAATTAAATCAAGGCCCGGCAATCGGTCGTCCTTGGCCTGTGCAATCGCCTCTGAGACTCTGTTATACAGAAATGGTTGTTTTACATTCCAAGACTGATACGAAGCATTGCTGGCAATGATATTCCACTGTACTTCAGAGTACTTAATTTCTAACTCTGTAAACAGCTTGTCCAGAAGCATGGTAGTGGATTCATGCCAGTTTAAAGTATTTATATTTCTACAACTCACAGTATGATAAACATCATTAAAATTAACTTTATCAGTTATTAATTTAAAAATAGAACTCCATGGGTCTCTCGAACCTCTTTCTTTTACATGCTGCCGCCAAGAGCCTTCCTTAGCCTGACAAATGGCTTTTACATACTCTCTCCTTAACCTCTTATATTTTACTTTATAAACATCACCCATTAGTAAATCACCTACCCGACGATAGCACTGAAACTGTTTTCTAATGTCTCTTACTTTTCTTCTTTGTGTTTTTAAACTATTATTCCAACAATTCCAGGTCTTTTCCTAAATTTTTTCCTCCGCATACTGCACTTGAAGGCAGCATGCAGAATACTTTGCAATTTTTGTACACGTTGAATTTCACTCAATATATCCCAGTTTACATCAACTTGGGTACAAAAGGCCACGTTGAATCTTCCCCAGTTCGTAGTTTTTACTGCAAACCATTTTAACTCTTTATCCTCTCTGCTTCTTAATTCGAAAAGAATTGCTCTATGGTCACTTGTTGAGAAATCTTCCACTACTCTCCAGCTTTCTGTCCTATTATAAATAGCAACTGGACACACAGTTAAATCTATAAAGGACTCCCCATGTGTGGTGGAATACATTGGCTCGTGTCCTTGCACATTCAGTACCTCCAGTCCAGAAGCAGAGAGGAAGTCCTTGAGAATCTCACCTTTCTCATCAGAGTCCACACCACCCCAGAGTGTGGAGTTTGCATTTGAATCGAGAGCTATTATATATCATTTGGTGTTACCAAATGACAAATTCTTTCCAATTGATCCACATATGGCCCCATCTCCTCTGAGGGCAGACAGTACACTGAAACAAAATACACTTACCCATGCTCACCAATTATTTAACAGCATACCAATTCTGTATCCCTAACACCAATTCTGTATCCCTTATCCATATGGCAGCTTTTGTATGTTCTCCTTCTGAGATCTTCCTATAACTCATGGGATATCCCCTTATACTGCCCACAACCTGATAAGGTTCCTGAACCAATGTTACATCAATATTTCTTTGTACCATTTCTTTAAGTTACCTGTGCAGCTATACTTTTTGCTTTTTGTGAATTTATTTGGACAAGAGATAGTTTTTCAGCCATAGTTTATTTTTTGTTTGTACAACTCTAGCGCTCTCTTAAAATCTTGATAATTCCTGTCCACCACAGAATGGTTCATTGGCCTATTTCGTAACTTGCAATTAATACAAGATGGAATCTCACTTTTATATGTACAGTCTTTATAAGAGTGCCCAGCCGTGGCATAGTGTCTATATAAAAGATCTTTTTGACAATATTTTGATATGTGACAATTCAGACATTTATAGCACTGAGTTACAGATAAAATCTAACAATATTTTTATATGCCATCCAAAAGGCATATAATCGATTTTTTTTCTTAATTTCATCCCATACCTTCGACCTGACCTCCAGCACCCAATTCATCATTTCTGAATTCTTAGACTTATTTATAGATACAACTTCAATATTTTCATTAAACTGTGTCTTGGATATATCATATTCCTTACAGTTTTTAAACCATAACTGGTCTAGAAATTCTATTTGCTCAATTTCCTTTTCCACATCAAAAGTAACAATTCTAGGATATATCATTCTTCATATGCTAAATTTAAGCCCAACCTGTCGAATTTGTGAACAACCCCTGATCTTGTTTATGTCATCATCTCCCTCTGCCTCCACTAGAACACCACCACAATTTCTAATAGTCCTAATGTTCTTCACTTTAACATTCTTTAGTAATGGTCTCATTTCTTTTAA
This sequence comes from Mastigoproctus giganteus, assembly GCF_048544385.1. Taxonomy (NCBI): domain Eukaryota; kingdom Metazoa; phylum Arthropoda; class Arachnida; order Uropygi; family Thelyphonidae; genus Mastigoproctus; species Mastigoproctus giganteus. The sequence goes on along the minus strand of NC_143584.1, from coordinate 202,291,564 downwards.
TACAGTTCTTTTTACTTCTTCACTGGTTTTAAACTTTTCGCCTACAGACTTGATCAAGACAACTTTTGAACCCTTTTTCTTCTCCTTTGGCCTTACTTTCACTAAATTGGCATAAGAAACTACATCCCGAGTTTTTTCTTGTAATCTTTCTTTCAACAATAGATTTTCCATATACACAAATTGTTTTAATTTCCAACACATCCCATAATTCAAGGATTATCTGCATCACAGCAACTGTAATTTTGCTATGCATATCAAATAAATACGCCTTCAGCCTACTTCTTATTTCCTTTACATGTTCAAATTCTTGAAATTTTTTTTTTTTTTTTTTTTACTGTGGTCCATTCTTTTTCTTTTTATTGATCCATCTGAACTTCTACTATCAGACCGATCTTTCTTAGCACTATTTCCAGCTCCCAACTTCCGCTTCTTTGATTTACAGTTTCATGAGCTCTCTGACAGGCCAGAGAGAGAGAGAGAGAGAGAGAGAGAGAGAGAGAGAGAGAGAGAGAGATGATGATCCAAGACCTTGAGGGGAAGTTCTTTGCAAAGTTCTTCCTGAGAAAACCTCTATCTCAGTTAAGTTCTGTACCTCTGACAATATCTCCCTATAATTTCTTCCCGTTCATCATCAGCAACATCTGAGGTCGCTTCTTGTAGCTCCTCTTCACTTATTGTTTCTTCAGATTCAGTACTTTTTCCCCATCTTCATATACAATATATAATAAAACAATAAATACTATGTACAACTAAAAGTTGTATCTCAAAACAATAAGAAACAAACAACTATTTTAAAATTTACAATTTCAAATTCAAGGATCAAGAGCCTGCAGAGAGTACTTCGAATGGAAACTAAAATGCTTCCAAAATATATTTGAAACCACTAAAACCTCCCTCACCCAAGTTTAACAGATGAGGGTCCCACAAGCCAAAAACTCAAGGGCACAGAAATAGGGTTAACAAAGAAATCTCTGCTCCCACTACTTCTCAATACCCATTTAGCCAGCCAAACCCCTGACCGCCTGCCCCAGACTTTGAGAAAGTAGGACAGTTAACCTTAACAGCTGATTAGTACAACTCGTGTAATAAAATTTGTAAGTGAAATAGAAATTTCAAACATTTGTAAACAACCACAAAATTAAGATTCTCCAATCACTCACTTTATCAGCACTTCTTCATATTAGCCCCTGGGGCTCACTGGTTAGGGATTATTTAGAGCATCAAGCCGTAGTGGTGCATTGATTCATAAAGTTCTAGATATGATCTGTTTTTTTATTTTTTATAGCAAATTATGCCAGTATAAATATGAGCTCACAGGCTGAAACATGCATTGTGTAAGGCAAAAAAACCCAGAATAACCCATGGCAGAAACCCTACTTTCTCCGCCTCAGAGCAGCTTCTCTAACTGAAAAGGCCTTTATGAATTCCATTAGAGCCAGAAAGGATTTGAATCCAGACTTCTCCAAACATGTGACATGGTGAACCTGCTACACTGTCATGAGGCAACATGAATTTCAGCACATTTCTAATTAGAGAAAATATGATTTATTTTTCTTGTATCAAATTACATGTTGCAGTTTATTTTTTGTAATTAAGTAGGTGAAGATTATAAGGTTTGATTAACCACTTCATACATGCTGGACATCTAAAATCAGAATAAAATTATCATTCATTATATTTTATTACTGTGGATATAATTTTAACTGTTCTGATATGCTTGTTATTTTATTATTATTCTAATATTATTTTTTTTTTTCACTTAATACAACTTTGGAATGAAGCTTATAAGGAAGCTATGGGAAGATGTTAGAGAAGAAAAGAAAAGGATTCAAAGTGAATTAATACAAATATGGAAAAGAGGCGGGAGACCTCAGAAAAAGGTAGTGTAATTCACATGTTTTTGCCTAGAGTGGATATATTATTATTATAATTCAAATGTTGCGGTTAACTAATTTCTCAGTAACTCTTCCAATCTTCAATTGTTTCGGAGAACTGCATTGTTATTAATAGTATTATTATTATTATCCTTTGTCAGCTGCTGAATTTGTTTACAGTTTCATGTTTTTTAAACTTATAACTATTAAAAGACCCCACCCCAAATCATGTTTTCTAAATGGTTTTCATTTTATAACTTAATAATTCTAATATGCTTATTATGGTAAAGTCATAGTATATACACAAACTTTATTAAGACACGAGTTATATAAATTTACATCAACTGCCCTCGACAATAAGTTACAAATTCCTTGGCAGCTGCAAGTTTAAAAAAAGTTGTTAAGACATTATGTGGCAGGAGAATCTGGACAATAACGATGAAAATACTTGAAATTATGATAATGGTGTAGTGTGTGTGTGGTATTAACTATTATCTGTTGAAAATTACAGTCTACAGTAAGCCACTCAAGAGTGAAAAAAAAAAAAAAAAAAATTAAAAAGTCATTAAGGCATTTCAAAGTTCATTAAAACTACATCGCGTGCGCGCACGCACGCACGCACGCACGCACGCACACACACACGCGCGCACACACAAGTTATTTCAAAAGAAATCATACTTCAAAAATCATGCGGTACCCAAATGTTATAAACACTACAGTGCCACACACGCAACCACAGCTCATTATGCTCCAGTCAAAGTTTTTTACTACCTGGCTACACAAGATAAATAATATAAAATATAGAGGGGCTAACAATCACATTTTTTAAATCTCAACCTACAGGAAATTCTTTTATTAGCTGGTATGATTTTCCATCAAAAAATACAGCTAATGATAATTTTTCATATCATATGACAGAATCTTAAGAATGTTTATTTAAAAAATATATTTAAAAAGATATTTATTTTTCTGATAACACTGTCAATGGGCATGTTTTGATTTAGGTAAAATTAAACTCTAGTAATGGATACGTCACTGCATTCTTAAAAAAAAAAGTATGGTTTCTAATGTTAATTTAGTTGTAGTTTCCACAATTTCAAATTACCCCTTTCTTTTCTAAAGTAAACCACCACCTTAGGGTCCTGAGCTGGATATCATCATTCTTCTCTTTCTTGGTGATTCCTTTCTACTTTTCTCTCTCTCTCTCTCTCTCTCTCTCAGGGTAACTCGGGAATTTTTTTTCGGCTGGCGCAGTATAAGCCTCAGGCTTCCTTGCACCATATGGCTAAAAAAAATAATAATCCCCCACACATTTTTCCTTCCAAGGTTTGGAATCTAGTAATAAAGTATGCGCAGAAAATATTTGATGACGCGTTCGATATATAAAAAAATCTTCAGAAGTCAAGCATGAAGGTAACCTCAAAATTTGTGTTTCAACATAAAACTGTTCATTCCCAGAAAAAACAGAGGAAAGGAAATATACCTGTGATTTTCTGGATTATTAAAAATATCAATCCAGCACTTCCGAAGATCAACACTTGTGGATCCATCTAGACGGAAATAATCAATCCCAGAATCCCAATTGTTAAAGACATCTGATTCAACATTCTCTGGCTTTGTCTGATTTTTCTCATCTATATATGCAAGAAAATCCTCTATGAGATCCAAGGTCAACAGACTTTGGCTGAACAGTAAGCTGTAATAAAATAAAATAAATGTGAAAATGTACTATTTTAAAATGCAGCCTTAAGGACTTTCAATGAAGATTAGAAATAAAAACAATTTGCATTAAGTTGGTTTTTTCAGAAAAAATATTATAATCTGAATCACCATATTGAAAAATTATAATAGTATTTAGTACAGGAAAAACAAAGAAAATAGCAAACTTCTTATACCACTTATGTAGTTAATTTTAAAAAGTCAGTTAACTGTTAACTATAAAACCATGACACATTTCATTTTTGTAAATAAATTTTAAAAAAAATACTTACAAGTTAGTCTACTTTTTAGTATTAGTAGTGTCAAATGACAAGCTTATACAACATCAGAAAAAAAAAACACAAGCTTTCCATTTCATCTATTAGTCCTCTCCAATATTTTTTGTTTAGTTCTTTGAATTTATTCAAGCTATCCACTTCCACAACAACAACAACAGTTGGAAATTTGTTCCAGAATTTGTTCGTGGCCTAACCATTGCAAGGCAAATTCCCATACATCTGTATGAATTTATTTTGAATTTATGTCGCCTCGTGTGTAGTCTGAGCAAGAAGTACCCCATCAGCACTGAGCTTGCTCAATCCAATTAAAGCCTTACACACGTCAATCAGATCACCTCACAGATACTTAGTCTCCAGATGGAAAAATTTGCAGAACTGAATCCTTTCTTGGTAAGACCACCCCTTCCCTCAACAATCTGGTTGCCCTTCTCTGTAACCTTTCCAGGAGCTCTACGTTCTTCCTAAAACGAGGCCTCCAGACTTGGATGCTTGTTTGTTATTTGGTTTTTAGGAGCATTAGCAACTAAAGCCATATTGCTCCGGGATATGTGGTGGTCATTTCCTGACCTTTCCGCATTCTCCGTATTTGGTGGTGATGGGCTCGAACCCCGGTCTAATCAAGACGTGTGTGCTACGCACTGCTGCTCCTTCCCACCTGGCTACAGAGGAACAATTTGGATGCAGTACTCGAGGCGTGGCCTAACCATTGCCTTCAACAATGGGATAATAACTTCCTTATCCCTGCTAGAAAAGTTCCTGTATGTCACAGACAAAATGCCATGAGCTGTCCTAGCAGCCTGCCTTTCTCAGTGCTTCATATCTTACTACTACTCATTTACCCCCAGGTCTTTTTCACTTTCCTGAGTGTATTACCACACAGTTGGTACATTACTGTGGGATCACTGTTACTCATATACAGTCAATGTTAAATCTCAACTGCCATTTCTCAGTCCATCTGCTTAATTTTTCTAGCTCTCATTGCAGTAGCATACTGTCATTAACCACCCTGCCAACCTTTGTATCATATGCAAACTTAGACATTAAGCCTGATATTATCTCATCAATACCATTAATAAATACAGAAAACTACAGTGGGCCCAATGGACCCTGGGGGACTCCACTAATAACATTAGTCCACTAAGAGCAGTGTCTATTGATAACTACTGTTTTGTCCCACTCAACCATCCCTTTTATCCATAGCAGTAACCTGCTCTTAATGACACACCCACACTGTTGTAATTTGTACAGCAGTATTTTTATGTGCAACTGAAAAACTGTTGAAACAGTTTTTCACTGTTGAAAGCTTTCCTGAAATCCAAGTATATGATATCAAAATTATTTTTTGCATCCAGTTCCTTTGTAACTACATCATTAGCATTAGCATTAGTAGAGGCATTTGATGCAGGAAAGCAAGCTTATGCAGCATCAGCCAAAAAAAAAAAAAAAAAAACCCACTTCCACTTCACCCCTCTGTTCGTTTAAAATACCTGTCCAGCTGAGCCTTAAACTTATTTAGGCTATCAACCTCCACCACAAGGGATGGAAGTCTGTTCCACCAACCAACCACCCGCTGGCTAAAGGCAAATTTCCATACGTCTATCCTACATCTGTCTTTCCTCAATTTGAATTTATGCCCTCTCAGGTGATTTTTCTGAGCTAGAGGAAGAATCCCATCAGCATTGAGCATGCTTAAACCATTCAAGGCTTTATACAGCTCTATCAGATCACCTCGCTGGTGCTAGTCTCCAGACACTGTAATTTGCAAGACTTAAGCCTTTCTTCGTAAGAGCACCCCTTTGTTCCATTCACTAATCTTGTTGCCCTTCTCTGTACTCGTTCCAGCAGCTCTACATCCTTCTTGAAATGAGGCCTCCAGACCTGTATACAGTACTCTAGGTGTGGCCTGACCATCGCCTTATACAATGGAATAATCACCTCCTTATCCCTGCTGGAAAAATTCCTGTATATCATTGACAATACTCCATGAGCTACTCTTGCAGCCCGTCTGTACTGCTCACAGAACTTCATATCTGCCTGCACAACCACCCCCAAGTCCCTTTCATTCTCTACCACTGTCAGTGTAGTACCACAGAGTTGATACGTTGCTCTGGGGTTGCTGTTTCCCATGTGTAGTACTTTACATTTGTCAATGTTAAACTTCATTTGCCACCTCTCAGCCCATCTGCTCAACCTTTCCAGATCCTGTTGCAGCAGCATAGTGTCAGTAGTGTCCTTGACAACCCTGCCAACCTTTGTATCGTCTGCAAACTTGGACATTAAGACCGATATACCATCATCAATATCATTTATAAATACAGAAAACAATAATGGACCCAACACTGAGCCCTGAGGGACTCCACTAATAACATCAGTCCACGATGAGCAGTGTCCATTGATTACCACTCTCTGTCTTCTCCCCCTCAACCACCCCTTTATCCATAGCAGCAATTTGCCTCCAATGTCACACTGCTCCAATTTGTGTAGCAGTCTTCCATGTGCAACAGTATCAAAAGCCTTTCTAAGATCCAAGTATATAATATCAAAGTTATTCCCTGCATCCAGTTCTTTTGTGACTGCATCATAGTATCCAATCAAGTTGGTCAGGCAAGACTTCCCCTTAACAAAACCATGCTGTGTCTGAGCTATAACTGAAGTCTTGTCTAAATGATCCTGCAGTGCTTCTTTAACCAGTGCCTCCATTAATTTTCCTGGAACAGAAGTTAAGCTCACAGGTCTATAATTACTTGTGTCAGCCTTTGACCCTCCTTTGTGAATTGGGGTCACATTTGCACATTTCCAGTCTATGGGTACCTCCCCTGAGTCCAAGGAAGCTCTCATAATTATGGCTAAGGGTTTGCTTACTTCCTTTGCTGCCTCCTTTAATATAATTGGATAGATCCCATCCACCCCGGGTGCCTTTCTTGTGTTTATCTTCAACAGTTTCTCCTCCACTTTACTCCCAGTTATTTCAAGATTCTGTAGCTTACTGCTAGAGTTGAATACACCTCTGGCATTCCCCTCGCTGAATAACTCCTCATGTATGAATGTCGATGCAAAATATTCATTTAGTTTGTTAGCTACCTGAGCAGGATCATCAACACTTGACCCATCAATATCAAGTGGACCAATCTGATTCATCCCCTTCCTTCTAGAGTTTACATAAGTAAAGAACTCTTTGCTGTTTTTCTTTGCATCCCTTGCCAAGGATTTCTCGTAATCTGCCTTCGCCTGCCTAACCTCCTTTGTAACTTGGTTGCATATCAACTTGTATCTATCATAGGCTTCTGTGTCATGTGTTAATTTGTATGTATCCCATGCATTTTTCTTCTCTGCCATATGCCTCATTAGTTCATCTGACATCCATTTTGGCCTAAACCTTGAACAATATTTCTTAGTTGGTATGTAAAGCCTAGTAGCTTCCAAGATAAGTTCTTTGAATGCTTCCCATTTTGAATTTGCTGTTGGTAACATCATCAGTTGGTCCCACTGTATAGAATTTAAATACTGTCTCAGTCCATCGTAGTCGCCTTTACGGAAGCAATAACCCTTCCCTTTACCCCTAATGGTAGTTACCTCTTTGAGTAAATCCCACTTCAGCACACTGTGATCACTGCCACCTAGTGGTTCATTTATCTGCAGATTCTTAATGCATGAAGAATCACTGCTGATAATCAAATCAAGAGTATTACTCCCTCTAGTTGCCTCCCGAACATGCTGATGTAGAAAACAATCATCCAATAAATCCACAAAAGCCCTGCTAGTGTGTGAGTAACCAGCCCCCAAATTCCAGTCAATATCTGGGAAATTAAAATCTCCCATTATAAGACACTCTGATTTACTGGCCCATTCTATTTCCCTGTACAGTTCCTTATTATACTCATCAGAGTCATTAGGCCTATAGCACACTCCTACTCTCAATTTTGATCTCCCAATGTTTATGTCACACCAAACTGACTCCACACTGCACTGTCCAGCGATGTCGACTGGCTTCACTTCCTTGGTTTTTATGTGTTTCTTAACTAATAGCATAACCCCTCCCCCCTTCCTATCCTGTCTATCCTTTCTGTAGACGTTGTACTCCCCAAATTGCAGTTCTGCATCCCTTATATCTGTGTGACACAACGTCTCTGATATCCCAACAATATCTGCCTTCGATGTTTTGAGCAATACCTCAAATTCATCAAATTTATTTACTAAACTCCTAGCATTGGTGTACACGCAAGTATACCTGCACCTGTTTCTATTCTTAGCTACCCTAACACAACCCATGTGTTTACTTGTACCGCAATGGCTCCCAGCAGTCTCTGAAATACCATGCATCTTGTTTTTCAGGCTTCTGCTCATTCTAATAGAAGCATCCAGTTGAAAGCTTTCCTGAAATCCAAGTATATGATATCAAAATTATTTTTTGCATCCAGTTCCTTTGTAACTACATCATAGTATCCAATCAAATTGTTCAGACAAAATTTCTCCTTAAAAAACCCAAGATGTTACTGAACTATAACTGCACTCCTGTCTAGATGGCCCTGCATTACTTCTTTATCCGATGAGTCCATTATTTTCCCTGGAACAAAAGTTAAGCTAAGAGGTCTGTAATTACTTGTGTCACCCTTTTGATCCCCTTTGTGAACTGGGGATACAACTGCACATCTCCAGTCCACAGGGACTGTCCCTGAATCCAAAGATGCTCTCATAGTTATGGCTAAGAGTTTGCTTATCTCCTTCAGCAGTTGAACCATCAGTATCAAGTGGTTCAATGTGATTCACTTTATATGTTTCAGGACACTTTAACCCTTCCCTGAGTGTATATCATTATTATTATTAGCTATGTGGTGCAAGGAAGCCTGAAGCTTATATGTAGTGCTTCATTTTGAAAGATATTTGAAACAATATGCTCATTAATAAGAACAGCTTTGAAATTTTACATGAAGCTGTTCCTCATGTGTTTCCAAATAACAGTAGACAATTTTCAAAGATTGCAGCACCAAAATAGTTTTGAAATTTAGAAGAGGAGTTGCTGCCTGTTAGCCTGAGTTGCTGATTTGGGCTTACAAAAGCCAAAATTTAGGTAACAAATTCTCTGCAATTGAAATCCAGAAGATGAATGCTAAATCAAGTAATATATAAATTAGACGTAAAGCTTATTACTGCATTAAAAACAGTGACTTTTTTTTTTTTTTAAGTTTTTACTTTCTTTTAATTTTGATTTGATTTTTGAGGATAATTTCACTCTTATAGGTAATCAAGTCAAAAATAATAAATTAATAATTAAAAGCATTTATTTTTCACTTTTACAAATTTTCAGAATTCCACAAAGAAAGAAACATAGCACTTCACAGAAAACTGACTCTCCCAACTCAACACATTTGGCAAACTTACTCTTGAAAAGGTTAAACTGTTATTGAAATAACAGAAGGCATAACAAGGAAAGAGTAGAAACAGTTATATAAGAAAGCATAAAAGTTGTATGTACAATAAGAATAGAGGTGAAGGCAAATATTACTTCTGCAATGTCAAAGTCCACAATTTATACTACATAATAAAATTCAGATTTCTGAGAGTATTTTTCTGGGTGCCTAATTTCTGGGAGATAATACTGGTAATTAATATTATCTCCCAGGAATTCTATGAAATCCAATATCAATTTTCAGTCAATGTTTCCAGTGCACTAATGATGCAAAAGTCCCTTCACTATGTGAGTGCTTGTGTATACACGGGAACAGAACAGGAACTCTGCTGTCAAGGGATAGCCAGCATGAAAAGAGTTTTTGTTCCTGGGAAAAGCAATGTCAAATATGTACCATTACTGAATTCTAAGTTGATACTCCTTCCTCCATTGCATATGTAGCTGGGGTTAATGAAAAAATTTCCAAAATTAAGTTTTTTTTTGTGGTCCAACAAAGATTGATAAGAGAAGCAAACTTTTTTAAGGCCAAGATTAGAAAACTACTGCATAATAGCTGTCTAAAAACAAAAACTAAACCTCATTCAGGTAGTCTCATGGCAGTCTTTTAAATTCTTAATTTGAAGATTTTTACAAAAAAAATAAACTAAAAAAAAAAAAAAAAATATATTGAAAGAACTGTTGTATAACTAAAAAAAAATTAGGTTGCCTAATGTTGCTTAAAATAAATTTCCTACATTTGCATCTGGACTTTTTCCTTGATAATTTGGGTGCTATTGGTGATGAACAAGTGAAAGGTTCCATCAAAATATAAGCATAATGGAACAATGCTATCAAAGAAGGTGGAATCCAGTCATGATGGGTGCTATCAGTTTTTCCAAAGAGAAGATGAAACTATACATAAGGGGAAAATAATAATAATTCTTATTGAATTTTTAGCCACTTTTGTATTTTTTGTTTTAATATTTCTACACAATGTAAGAATGTCCTAAGCTGGATATCATCATTCTTCTCTTTCTTGGTGGTTCCCTTCTATTTTTGCCTCCCCCCCCTCTCAGGGTAACTTGGGAATTTTTTTTTGACTGGTGCAGCATAAGCCTCAGGCTTCCTTGTACCATGTAGCTAATAATAATAATAATATGATGTTTTATTAATGAATAAAAGTTTATATTCTTATTTCATACATGTAACCAAAAAAAAAACAAAACAAAACAAAAAAAAAATTTAAAAGAAATAAATATATTACAATGATATCCTCTCAAGCTAATTTTAATTCTCACTGTGTTCCAATTAATATCTATTTTGGGATTTACTCTCTAGCAAAGTACAGCCTTGCATGAATTTCATTTGTAAGTAATTATGATTAAACAATATATATCTACTTACACTTTATCACCAATAGCTTCACACTCTCTTAAAATGTCAAAAAGAACCACCATCTTCCCACTCAATTCAAGTTTAGTATCATGTTCCTCGTTAACGAATTGATGCCACCAATGTTTTTTCTCTTCCTTCTGAGGCGGCTCAATAATTTCCTCTTCACCTATGTTTATGTATGAAAAAAATTATGCTTTTTTTCCTCCTGCTGATATAAAGGCAATTTAGAAACAAGTGAAATTTAAGTTTTATTTCTCTTATGGATTAGTATCAAACACATTTGATTCAATAAAATCTGTAATAAGTTTAACTCAGACTATTATAGACAGCAGTTCTTAAATATTTTTTCACAGAATAAAATCCAGTCACAATGGTGAGCCATATTGTCGATTATAAGAAATTCATAAAATGAATGAAAGAATTATTAAAACTCTTCACCTCATATTAAAATGCATAGCTCACTGACTGCATAATGTCAACTGAGCAGAACTCTCTTTCTCTCTGCTTTTTTTAGCCTATATCGTATCACCATGTCCCTTAGACAGACACAGTGATAGAGGCTAAATAATTTAGTGGCATGCATTTTGTTTCTACATGGAAAATTAAATAAAATCACTTCCATCAGGATACTCTACCCACACCTATTCTGTAACTTTGTGTTTATTACAGTCTATTTCAAACCACATTCACCGAACAGGTTCAGGAGAAGAAGGGCACCCTGCTAGAAGTGATTTTATTTCAATGGCATTTTGAAACAACAACAACCACTAAATTAGAAATGCCACATGTTTAGTACTTAAATTCACAGTCTAATCCAAGCCAAATTTGCAGTACAGATATTTGACAGTAGGCAGGCAGGCACACACATACTATACATGATAACTGGCTGATATCCTTTAGCAACATTGAAATGAATACTATTGCAAAGAAATTTTTCAGCAAGTGAGTGAACAACTTTAATTCACTATATTGCATGGTACTGAAACTGAAAGGAATAATTTTAAAAGCACTTGCAAAAAACGTCGATTATTGCTAAAATTTGTGGACTATAATGCAAAGGATAAGGGATAGAAACACAAATGATTAAAATAAAGGATTTACAAACATTTTAAAATGTGTTTGTAAAAATTTTATTTTAGTTTCACTAAAATTTTAATCAAATAAAGTATATAAGAGTAAGATGAACAGTGGCTGCAAAATATTACCAACTACATGTAGAGAGAACATAATGCAAATTAAGAATAAGAAGTTAGCAGAATGGCAAGCCAGATAAAAAGTGGAGAGAGAAAGAGAAAAAAAAAAAAAAAAAAAAAACACAACACAATATAACTATAGACAAAAAAAGGAATGGGGGAACTAAACTGAGAATAAGGGTGTTATAAGAATGAATATGTTCATAAAATAACACTAGTCAGCAAATTTTCAATATATTTTTTTCTTTGATGAAGCTATTTTTTTCTGTATTGTTTTGCATGCAGAGTTGAGAAATCAACATTAAAAAAATAATTTTTCTCAAGTTTTGAAAATACGTGCTATGTCTTACATTCAATAAATTATGCTATGTAGGCCTAAAATGGGATAAATAAAGAATACCACCATACTGTTTTAATATAGCTTATACTGAAAAACGTTATACAGTGGATTCTGGTTATTTGGGCCACCGGTTAATCGGGGCAGCCGTTTATTTGGGGCAAATCTTAAAAAACAGAAACCAATCGAGAAAATAGTCAGGGTTTACTTTGCTTAATTGGGACAGCATGCTGTTTAATTGGGGCAGGAGACCGCAGCACTGGAGATTACTATACGATTGTCTCCGACGGTACCAGATGGTTCGGTCGAAATTCTGGAGGTCACAACCATAAAACAATTAGCAGTCACCTATTTATTGGGCTTTTCTGTTAGTGAAATTATCATAACCCTCTGACCGTTTGGTCGTCCCGGAATATAAACAGAAAATTTATTTATTCATTATAAACGGACAGTAAACTCGATCTTACTGAATTTGCGATAATACCGACAGCTGGAATTCTGTGGGTTATTATGGTGAAATGTGTTTACACTTCCATGAAATCTTCAATCATATAAAAAATTAATTTTCAGCTCTTCTCTTCATTCCTATTTTTAAAGCTTTGTAACTCGTTACTCCGTTCTCACTTGCGCGTATTGTGTTACTTGCAATTTGTTTGTGCCGTGTTCTTTGTTATTGATTGCTTATCTTTTTACTTTTTAAATTTTAACCCCCACCCACAAATGTCAACTAGTTTGTATGTACATATCACAGTACAGTCAGGCCTCGTATAGCACGATAGTTGTGTTCCCAGAAAACCTCGTGCAATATAAACAACAGACTCTATGGGAAAAATAGGGTTAGGTGCCGACCACCCAAGATTGAACACACATTTGTAACCAAAACTACCAAACACAATAAACAATCGTAATAAAATACTTATGTATTTTATTACGACTATTACGTAATAAAATATTTCTAATGCTTCTGCTTCTATCGTAAGCAAGCTTGTTTTTTGTTTGATTTTCTATCCAAACAATTGGATAGAAAATCAAACAAAAAAGAGCCGTTGTATCTCTTCCAATTCTTTGTCTTAATCTAATGGATTTTAATTACACTTTGAGTTGTTCCTGCTATGAAAGTTGTTTTTATTTTCTCTGCATTCTTTGTAATTCTCGGCGTTGCCTCATTTAGGTCTGTAGCACGTGCAATATCACATGGTCTTTCATTTCGCTTAAAGCGTTTCACAATTTCATATTTTTTCTCTATCAACAGAGGCGGACTGGCCATAAGCCTTACCGGAGGCCGGTGTGATTTTGGCCATAAACCATAGTATGAGGCCACTATAAATTTTCCCGGGTAAGAATTTTTGACCCAGTCCGCCTCTGTTTATCGATACTGCTTTTTTTTTTTTCTCTGTGAATCTGCAGTGTCTTCACCAGGATGCTTCCTTTTCACACCTTTTAAGTATTTTACTCATTTTTAGGGAATAAAGCACAATTACAAAACGAGGAGGCACACTTGATACACATAAACAAAGCTGCGCGCGCGTGTAGCAACTGAATAAACAACACCGTAAAGGCAGAGATACACTATTAACACCTCACATTTTACTAAAGCACATTTCTAGGGGTTCTTCTTCTTCTTCTTTGGTCCTTAGCTGGCAGCTGGGGGAGGCGGTTGGCCACGCAACCAGTATGCTGCTGTAGGTGCCGCAGGGTTTCGGACTTGCTCTGTGATGTTCTTCCATACCTTACGATCCATGGCTTCAGTCCTGGCCTGGTTAAGGTCGAGACGTCGGCTCTTCAAGTCATCTTCCACTTGCTTGGCCCACGTTTTCCTAGGCGCGGTCCGTTGGATGCTCCATTGGGTGGGTCGTTGTCTCCAAAGGAGTGTGGATGGTATTCTGTTCGTGCCCATTCTACATACGTGGCCAAACCATCTGAGCCTTCGCTTCTGGATTTGGTCGGCAATGGTTGGTTGCTGTTGGCATCTGGCGCGGATGGTATCATTAGTGATGCGGTCGCGAAGAGAGATGCCCAAGATCTGCCGCAGGCATCGCATTCGGAATACCTCAAGTTTGTTCAAATCTAACTTGAGACAAATCCATGTTTCCGATCCGTAAAGAAGAATGGGCAGGATCAAAGTCCGGAAGAGTCGGATTTTAGTCTTTGTGGAAATGTTGGTCCTCTTCCACAGACACCATTTGAGCGAGGCGAACGCAGTGGCCGCCTGTCCAATTCTGCTGTGGATTTCCATGGTGGATGCAACTTTCTTCTCCTGGACCAGCGACCCAAGGTATTTAAAGTCCTGCACTTGCTCGATCTGGACGCCTTCGAGATAGATGGTGGCTTGCGACCCATCTGTTGTCAGGGCCTTTGTCTTACCAGCATTGATCTTCAAACCGTATGGCCGGGCAATGCGGGCAATGTCGTAGAGGATGTCCGTGGCTTCAGCGTCGTTACCGGCAAGGATAGCACTATCATCAGCAAACATCAGGTCAGTCACATAGTGATCCTTGTCATATTGTATGCCCTGTCTGTTTCTGAATGCTTGCCTCATAATGGCGTCAACCACGATGTTGAAAAGCAATGGGGAGGCTACATCCCCTTGGCGGACTCCAGTTTGGATGGTAAATTCCTCTGATAAATCGTTCTGGATGCGCACCTGGCTGGTTAAACCGTTGTATGCAGTTTGGAGGAGTGTGATGACTTTTCGAGGTACATGTTCAACCTCTAGTAGTTTCCATAAGGCAGGCCGGTGGACACAGTCGAAAGCAGACTTAAAGTCAATGAAAACAATGACGGTTCGCTGTCCACACCGGATCCTCTCCTCCATCAGCTGACGAATGGCAAAGATTTGATCACAGCATCCTCGCCCGGGTCTAAATCCTGCCTGTTCTTCTCGACTGGTTTGCTCGCGATGTTTTTGCAGTCTTGACTGGATGATCTTCATAAAGACCTTTCCGATGATGGAAAGGAGGCTGATGCCACGGTAGTTCTTGCAGTCCCGGTTATCACCTTTCTTGTGGATCGGTACGATAATGGCTTTCCTCCATGTTAACGGAATTTGTTCAGTGCACCAGATGGTTTTGAGGAGTGAGTGTAGTCGGCGAAGCAGTACTTCTCCCCCGGCTTTGATCGCTTCTGTGGTGACTTGGTCCACTCCTGGTGCCCTGCCATGCTTCAGGGATTGTATGGCTGCTTTCACTTCTTCTACTGTAGGCTCAACATCGACCATGGAGACCTCAGGGGGGTCGATCGAGAGTGCTGTTGCTGGCAGTCCCTGAGGTGGGTCGTGATTATACAAAGCTTTGAAGAATTCACTCCACCGTTGCAGGCGTTCGGATGGTGATCGCACGAAGGTCCCATCAGCATTCTTGATGTTGTCACTAGTCAATTTGGTCTTTCCACTCAGACATCTGAGGGTGCGGTACAGAGTGCGGTACTCGTTTTTGGATGCCGCCACTTCAAGATCGTCTGCCACTTGGTTCCACTATGCTTCTCTTTCTGCTGTCATTCTTTGTCGGACTTCTCGGTTTAGCTGCCAGTACCGTTCAAAGTCGACCAACTTTGCCTGTTTCCGTTTGTCCACGAGGTCGAGGCACTCGTCTGATATCCATGGTTGCGTTCGACGTCGGGCAGGTGGACATAGGGGCTTGGCACATTCCAGGATGGCATCAGAGATCTGCTTTTCTTCTTCATTTATATCCTCGGGCACGGCCAGCATCTCGAAGCGGTTGGATAGGGCGATCTGATATGCCTGTTTGTTGGCAGCATTCATTAGCTGCCTCCAGTCCAGCTTGGCTGACCGAGATGATCTTTTTGCATGCCGTAATTTGAGCTGCACCTTAGCCCGGATGAGGTAGTGATCAGATCCGCAATCAGGTCCCCTCATGGCACGAACGTCCATGAGTGATGAGCGAAATCTGGCATTGATCAAAATGTAGTCCAGGATTGCTGAGTCCTTGCCAGATGGATTTCGCCATGTAAGTTGATGTTTTTGAGGGTGCTGGAAATGGCTGTTTCCAATGATCAGGTTGTTAGATGCGGCAAAGGACAACAAACGTAAGCCGTTGTCATTGATCTTCCCATGGCCAAACTTGCCCATTGTTGTTTCCCAACCAGATCTGTCCACGCCAATATGGGCATTAAAGCCCCCTGCGAGGATGATCACTTCTGTCTGCGGAATTGAATCCAGCGTATGTTGGAGCTGGTTGTAGAAGTCATTCTTGGTCGGGTCCAGGCTAGTCTCAGTTGGCGCATAGGCGGAGATAATATGGGTCTTGATGGTGCCCTTGACAGTAAGGACTGCCAGGCGGTCCGATATTGGTTGGAAAGCGATCACACTACTGGTGGCCTGAGCATCGACCATAAAGCCCACTCCTGCTTCTCACCACCAGAGTAGAAAAGCATAACCGCTTCATTAGGTGCTGGTGGTTGGATGATCATCGTTCCAGACCCGGTGAGCCTTAATTCGGATAATGCCGCGATTGATATCTTGCACCTAAGTAGTTCTTCGGCAATGATTTCCTTTTGTCCAACGTGGTGCCCCGTTCGAACATTCCATTCGCCAATGTTAATTGTCCTTTTTGGCGTAGTAAGCTTATTGCTGTGGCCAGTGATCCACTTCACACCAGCACCCTGGGTCCCCAGTGCTGGCGCATCGGCTACCCCGGATGCGGTAACATTGTTATAACAGCTTGTTCTGTGGCCAGTGGTCCACTTCACACCAGTACCCTGGGTCCCCAGTGCTGGCGCATCGGCTACCCCGGATGCAGTAACATTGTTGTAAGAGCTTGTTCCGAATTTCATGCGGTTTCTTGTCTAGTTTCCCCGGTTTCCTGGTTCTGGTCATTTCGGCAGGATGACCACCCTCCTCCAGTTGCGTTTCCGCTAGTGGAATCTGTTATAAACTGGTAGTAAACTCGATCTAATTGCATTTGCGATTATACCGATAGCTGGAATTGGGTTGGTTTTTACGTTATTATGGTGAAATGTGTTTCCCCTTCACTGATATAAAACACATAAATACATTTTCAGAATCTTCTCTTCATTTCTATCGTTCAGTTGGGGTGATTCCGTGTTCGACTGTCATTTCTTGTAAACACAAGGCGAATCGTCCATAAGTGAATTCGGTTCATGTTATATAAGATATCGCTCCGCTATTTATAAATCGTGTATGATCGAATTCGTGTAATGTAAACTCGTGTTATACAAGGACTGACTGTACGTATTAATTATTCCGATTACCAGGTATATTCTTCCGATTTTCACGTATCATTTAATTTTTTAATTGGTAAGGTAATAATGGGTGAATTTGTGCTTAATATCTTTGCTTTTATAGCCTGTGGATAATATTCCTCCTATTTTCGTTAATTAGAATCGCTGTTTAATAGAATTAAAATTCAATTCACAAATATGATCACAATGACCGGCGCTTACTGCACATCATATAGTAAACGGTACTTTGCTATGGTGACTCCATCGTAACATGATTTGATTGTGCAGTGAACCAATTGTAAAGGGTGGGGGGGGGACATTGTATTTTTAACTATTTACGTGAAACTTCGGATAATTGGGGCAGCCGCTTAATCGGGCCAAAATGCACTAGTCCCGATGTGGCCCAAATAACCGGAATGGACTGTATTATAAAAAACTTTACAAAACGGTTTAAAATAATAAGAATTGATACATTTTTAATTAGTAAAAATAAATAAAAAATAAAAATAAAAAATGGTGAACTACTGAGTGCCGGGAACTCAGGATAAGGGTCCCATAGTCACGAATGGTCATTAGCGTAGTATCATAAATAGAGAGCTTTATGGTAACCGAAAAAAGTTTCTAGTACCTCGGCTTAGCCTAAAACTGAGGAACCAACGGAAACGTTGCATATTTGAGTCTTTCCAGTTGTTGTGGATGATAAGGGTGGGAGAAGCGATTGGCAGGTGAGGGCCGTGCAAGACTCCACATAGGTGCCTCCCCAACACTGGCTCTCTGAGTACCTCCTTGCCGGTACAGCTCCAGCTTTGAAAATTGTTAAAAAATACTTCTTGTCGCTGTTGTTGTTATTTGGTTTTTAGGAGCATTAGCAACTAAGGCCATATTGCTCCGGGATATGCGGTGGTCATTCACGGACCTTACCGCACCTCCATATTTGGTGGTGACAGGCTCGAACCCTGGTCTAATCAAGAAGATTGTGCTACGCACTGCTGCTCCTTCCCACCTGGCTATGGAGGCGCCTACTTCTTGTAGCAAAATTTATAAATGATCTTTATAGAATTATTAACTAACTATTTAGCAACCTTTTTTGTCACTAAAAGGAGAGTTACTTGGTACAAAGAAGCGTGCTATCAAAGTAAAATAAAAATTTGTTTTTTTAATTTTAACACAAAAGGTAAATGATAGATTTCAATTGGAATAGTTTTCCCTCGATAAGCATCGAATAAAGCATAGCTAATGGAATTTTTATATTTTTAGCTCCATTAGAGACGGAAATAGATGGGGGGACACGAAAATTACCTGCATTTTCATGTCTGATGCCGCCATTTTTAATTTTCAAAATATTTTAAAATTATATTTTAAACCTACTTGTTGAGCTCTTTCCCAATGCTTAATCCAATGGTGTATAAGCTACAGGTTGTCGACAACCTTTTCTGTTCCCCCACATTTACCCACCCATTTTCTCAGACAAATTTTTGTCAACAACAATCAATATGGCATTATGTTGGCCCACATGATGTACAATCCCATGCAAAATTTCAAGTCAATAGGGTGAGTGGTTCCAGAGGTACAATGCTGTGACAGATGGACAGACAGACAGACAGACAACCGAGTCTGAAAAACCTAAATCACATTGATCAACAAAATACACCAAATCACTTGATTCACATTTTATGCTGCTTTTTCACCTGTAAATTGTAATCCACATCTGGGGCATCTCTTGTCATAGTCCAGCAATAGACAGCTAGCATTGCAGATTTCCATTTGCCTTGGTATCGCTTCTCCATCACTGAGATGTCCTGATGATTTTTAATTTAAAAAAAAAAAAATTAAATTATATTTTAAACCTACTCGTTGAGCTCTTTCCAATGGTGTATAATAAGCTATAGGTTGTCGGTAACCTTTTTTTGTCCTCCCCATTTCTCAGACAAATTTTTGTCTGAGAAATCTCTCGCTGTGCTCATCACTTAATGCGCCACAGTTGTCTGAGAAAAAATCCAAATGGGAGTGAAGAAAGTGTATCTTTAATGACATGTTGCAACCTAATTTGTGGTATGATAACAGAAGTCTTACAAGCTGTTTGTAGTCATCTGCTTTGTTGTTTCCCCAGAAAGTTTGTTTTGCTACAAGTTGAAAGCATCCCAGGCTGCTTTCTCATCACCATGGAGGATCTAATCAAAGTGTTCATCCTTGAAAAGGCCCAGTATCTGTAGGCCAATGAACACACCTTCCTTTATTTTTACCTCACTAAGTCCTGGAAAATTTCCTTGAGGTATAGGCTCGCCTCGATTAACGTGATTAATTCGTCCCACGAGTGCATCGTGCAAAACGGAAACACGTTAATCAAATATAAAAATCCATAGGAAAAATTATAATTGGTACATGACCTTCAGGAATGTCCATAAAGAATTTTAAAAATACCTTTTAAATAACTTTTGAACTGTATACCATGCAAAAGATAATGAAAAAATAATTATAGAATTAAATGTTTATTGCGTAAAATACACAATGAAGTAACTGTTATGGAAATATTTGAACAGAGTCGTTTGAACAGTGTTGGCTTTCTTTTTTGAATCAATCAATTTCCGATAGCTGACAACGATCTTCCCTAGGCCCTGGTGAAATAAATATCGCAGAGAACCTCAAAAGGCGCCTCCGTAGCCAGGTGGGAAGGAGCAGCAGTGCGTAGCACACGCTTCTTGATTAGACCGGGGTTCGAGCCCGTCACCACCAAATATGGAGAATGCGGAAAGGTCATGGAATGACCACCGTATATCCCGGAGCAATATGGCCTTAGTTGCTAATGCTCCTAAAAACCAAATAACAAACAAACATAACAAACAAACAGAACCTCAAACAAAAGGTTCGAAGTTCTCTGCGATACGAAAGATTTCATCTAGTTCTTTTACTGTTATCTCCTTTGCGGTAACATATTTATCTGGCTCATTTAAAAATTAAAATATTTTTTTCGTTTAAAAATTTGAATTTTTAAATGCAAGTCTGCACGTGACTTTATTAGTGGGAGACAAAATAAGTAAAACATCTACTTCCAATGAACACACTGAGGTGGGCAGTAGACAAACACTTGTTTATTGCCTATCCGACACGTGATTCAAATCTTTTTCAACTATCACATAAAAAAAGGTCGCGTTAACTGGAAATTTGTATTGTGAAAAGTGGAATAATTTTTTCAAATAGCAGTAACTGAAAAAACTCATTAATCGAACTCGCGTTATTTGAAAAAATGGACCACCTCGATCCATGGCCTTAACAAATTGTTTCATAAGTCCCAATTTTATATGTAAGGCAGGTAACAGGATTTTGTTTGGCTCAACTAGAGGACTGTAACGGACATTTTTTATCTTTGGATTGAGTAATCACTCAATTTGCCTTGAAGGCCAGTTTTTTCTTGCGTAATAAGAAGACTGTGCTCTACTGTCCCTTTCACATAGAAAACAGCAAAATATTGTTTCCTCACTGGCTCATTCCTAACAAGATTGCAATGACTTTTAAATCACTGCAAATCTTCCATTGGTTCTCGTTGATGGATTCAATAAAAAGTTTCATAAAAGAATCGTACGATTCTTTCATATGAATTGTATGATCTACTGGAATTGATGGTAGTACTTTGCCATTATGTAGTAGCACTGCTTTCAAACTCAATTTAGAAGAATCTACGAAGAGTCTCTAGTCCTTCTAGTCCTGAGGATTGTGGTAAATATTAACCATTGACGTCAGTGCAAGCAAAAAGGTTATTTTCCATTTTAAAAGACTCAGTTAAATCCTTTTGGTGGCACTGATATACAGATACTTTAACATTATCTTGAAGGAGATTCTACTGATACAGCCTTGAGCCTAAAAGCTATGCCTTATTTTTTGGTAAATCAAGATCTATGATAAAATCATTTAATTCGTTTTTTGTAATTTTGTGTGGCTGTAAAGAGGGGAAATTGGTAATAAAATGAGGTTATAAAACATATTCGGCTGGTGGCTCACAAACGGAAAGTCCTTGTCCATGGGGCATTGGTCAAAGCAGTTGGTATTTTTGAGTAGCTTAAGGTCCACTTTATCTTCTTGGAAATTCTTTGCTAAAGAGGTGGTACCATACAAAAATAACAGCCCATTATATGATCTGAAGGATCTTGCCATATCATAGGCATGGCGAAGGACACTGAGTGGCCAGCTGGTTTAACCAGCTGTGGATGAACAGCAAGTATTGCAGCAAATATGTGGGGCCCAGCTTTTCTCTTGGTCCCCAACCCTGCAGCCAAAATAATAGTTGTATGCTTTTTTTTATTATTGGAGTAATGGCATGCTTCTGTGATGCAAATGTCACTTCACCACAAACATAACAAAAATTATCCGCACTATTTAACACTTATGCGGCATGCTAAATTTTAAGTTTTTGCTCAGCTGAAAATAA
This sequence comes from Mastigoproctus giganteus, assembly GCF_048544385.1. Classification (NCBI taxonomy): domain Eukaryota; kingdom Metazoa; phylum Arthropoda; class Arachnida; order Uropygi; family Thelyphonidae; genus Mastigoproctus; species Mastigoproctus giganteus. Next base: position 202,269,760 of record NC_143584.1, on the reverse strand, counting down.
TGAGTGTAGCATGAACAGATTAGCATTAGCATTGGTACAGGCATATGATGCAAGAAAGCAAACTTATGCAGCATCAGCCAAAAAAAAAAAAAAAAAAAAAAACCCTTCCATTTCACCCATCTGTTCGTTCGAAATACCTGTCCAGCTGAGCCTTAAATTTATTTAGGCTATCAACTTCCACGACAAGGGATGGAAGTCTGTTCCACCAACCAACTACCCGCTGGCTAAAGGAAAATTTCCGCACATCTGTCTTTCCTCAATCTGAATTTATGCCCTCTCAGGTGATTATTCTGAGCAAGAGGAAGGATCCAATCGGCACTGAGCATGCTCAAACCATTCAAGGCTTTATACACCTCTATCAGATCACCTCGCTAGTGCCTAGTCTCCAGACACTGTAATTTGCAAAACTTAAGCCTTTCTTCGTAAGAGCAACCCTTTGTTCCATTCACTAATCTTGTTGCCCTTCTCTGTACTTGTTCCAGCAGCTCTACATCCTTCTTGAAATGAGGCCTCCAGACCTGTATACAGTACTCAAGGTGTGGCCTGACCATTGCCTTGTACAAGGGAATAATCACCTCCTTATCCCTGCTATAAAAATTCCTGTATATCATTGACAAGACACCATGAGCTACTCTTGCAGCCCGTTTGCACTGCTCAGAAAACATTAATATTAGTCAAAATTGACTAATTTTATTACTGAAACATTTTAGCTATTGACCAGTGTATTGAAATTTAGTGAAATTATACTGAAATCTAGTGGTACCCCCTTGATAGCATGATGGCAGAATTGCAGGAAATAGCACTATAATATAAACAAACCACAACAATGTGACCATTACTATGATTAAAAAACAAATTAAAACAGAATGACATCCTCCTCATTGATCTCCAGGCCCATGGAACTGCCCAGACACAATTTCCTGCAAAACAGGCTCTTCCTCCAACTGTTGAATGCCTTCGAAGTCCCTTGGAGCCCCAGCGTCAGGCCACAATGGCATCCAAGCCAAATTCAAGCACCTAACAGAAACCTCCTTCCAAGCAATCACAATTAGGAAAACAGCATCTGCAATATATTGAAGTTACCCTTACAAAAGTCTTTCAGAGTCACATCACTGGAAGAAGTGGTCATGAAAATTTATGATCACCTGCTGGTCCATAGGCTGGAGGAGAGGCGTCATATTAGGTGGTAAGAAGTGAACCTTAATAAAACTGAACTCATCTGGTAATTCTACCATCAAATTAGGAGGGTGGGTTGGAGCATTGTCCATGACCAAAAGAACCTTCAATGGAAGATCCTTTTCCCTAAGGTCATCATGGACAGTGGGCCAAACACCTCAGTCACCCAGTTGGAGAAAAGACTTCTGGTCATCCAAGCCTTGTGGTTGGAACGCCATGAAACTCCAAGGCGGTTTTCCTTATGCTTTTAAAAGCTCCGGGGTTCTCTGAATGGTACACGAGCAGTGATTTGACCTTGCAGTCATCCAAAATAGCACTGGCACAAAAGAGCAATGTAAGCCGGTCTTTCATTGGCTTATGGCCAGGCAAGGTGGTCTCCTCCTTCGTGATGTATGTTCTGCGTGGCATTCTCTTCCAGAAAAGGCCAGTCTTGTTGTAGTTTTTTCGCAGCAGTTAAACACCCGCTGGGAAAGATTAATTATTTAATTATTTTTTTAAATCATTTAAAAAATAATTATTTATTTTTAAATTATAATTATTTAATTATTTTTTAATCATTTAATTATTTATTTAAAATTTAATTAAGTAATTACTAATTAATTATTTTTTAATTATTTAAATTATATTTAAATAATTATTTTTTAAAAATTTCTCGTGATGTTGCTCAGCAGCGTCCCTATCTGCACTGGCAGCCTCACCATGCCCCACAACACTGTGTAATCCAGTCCTTTTCCTAAATCCAGTAAACCACCCCTTGGTGCCAAAAAATTCCTTCACAGAACTAGTACTTGTACTAGGAGCCTTAGTTCCTCAAACAATTGTTTGGCCTTTTCACAAATAATCGCCTCACTGACACTATCACCTGCCACTTGTTTTTCATTAATCCACACTAATAGAAGAGTTTCCATCTTTCCATGATATTACAATGTGAACTGCTTAACCTAGAGATTCCCTTTGCAACTTGTGCACTTTTTTTTCCTTCCTTGTTTTTTAAAATTGTACTGATTGTTGATTTAGCCATACCATATTCAGCACTTAGATCTCCTACACTTTTTCCACTTTCTTGCTTGGAAATTATTTCTTAACGTCTAAGTTAATTAGCTTTTTCACTCTATTTTGACCTTTTATGGCTAAAATTACATAGCAGAATACTGTAATTAAAAAAAATATTTTCACTGCTAAAGGGCAAATAAGCAGATAACTGAACTAAACCAATAACTAACTGAACCTTATAAACGATAATAAAGATGATAACTGATGCTCTAATCAAAGTGGGAAATTAGAGCAGGAAGCACTCTAATCAACATGTCAGGCACATGGCGTGCTACATCAGCCGATAGTATTTCTCCGCATTCGTTCATTGTAGCATCGTTCGTTGTAGCATACCTGGCTGTATATGATTTTTATCTCTGAGGTTATCTCAAAGGAGAGCATTTCAGAAGAATCCACTGCCATTCCTGCACTGAATAAAGTGATTGAAGATCAAATTTTTTCTATCAGAGGAAACACTGGAGCATGTTCCTCACAACTTCACACTCTAAACTGCAACACATTATTGATAAACATGGAGGGCATAATGAACATGAGGAAAAATTTTCCCAACACTAAAATATTGTTCAAGTGTTAATTTCTGCCTCTAAGCAATATTTTAATTTTATTAATTTCATTTCATTATTTCATCATTATTTCAGTACAATGATATTTTTAAATTGAAATATTTTTAAGTAAAAATACATATTAGATTGGCAAATGATGGGAAGTAATTTCATTATATTGACTATTTTGTTACTTGTGTTTGTGGCATTGATATTTTACTATGTGTGTAGGTAATAGAAAATAAGAAAATATGGAGAACTATAAAAAAAAAAATGGACTAAAGTTATGCACATTAGAAAGAAAAATGGTAGCTGAGAATTTAACAGCAGATATTATCCTCAACATAAGAAACAGGCTGGTTAATAATACTGAAAAGAAAAGGTATCAGTGCTCTGAGCTACAACCAAAAGAGAAACTCCTTAAAAAAATCTAATTAATAAAATTGCTAAAATATTAAAATTATTGTATTAGAAAAGAATACATTAAAAGATACGTTATTGAGGGTCAACACCATTCAATACATTCAAATAATAATCAGCAAAAGCTATGTATTTCAGTTTGCTACTTACCAGTATTTGAAGGACCTAATGATAGGCCTATAGGCTGTGGTAAGAAAAATGTATAATTTATCAAAATTTAGTGGCTTACTGGCAGAATAACAGCTAGGGCAACAGATAGCCGACTGAACAAATATATACACTCCTGCCTAAAAGTTTGGAATCACAACATATGACAACAGTTTTCATTAATGTTTTTGAAATTAGAGATGACAATATAAGCTTCAATATAAAAAACAACATACTAAAAAGTATTTTAAGATTTTTTATTAAGCACTGAAAAATTTACAACAAAAAATATTGAAATCATTAATATTAACAACTATGCTGATTTTCATCAAAATATTCTTCATGAGATTTTATCGCTGACTTACACAGACGTGGCATTATGACAAATTAATTTTATAATAGTGTCTTGACTAACATTATTCCAAGCAATGTGAAAGATTTCCATAAATTTTGTGAAGATGAGCAGAATTAATGGACTTGACAATCTAGATGATCCCATAAAACCTCTACTGGATTTAAGTCAAGCAATTGGGGTGGCCACACCATAATCTGCAATAACCCCCTCCTGTTGTTTAGTTGCTAGAATGCCCCTAGCACCTAAATAGGAGAGGGCATTGCAAAATATAAAATTTTTTTCACAAAGTTGAAGTCCAGAGGATATTGTATTATGTTTGAGAATGTTTTTTTAGTCTTATTTTCTTAAAATTCCTTCAATTCTGATGATGTCAGCCAATATAGAAAAACAGAAGCAACCCAATATAATGATGAAACCATCATCATGCTTGACTGTAGGTACCATTTTTTCTTCTTTTCTTCAGATTGGAATAATTCATCCATCCACAGCTTTTCAGATTGGAATTCATCCATCCAGTGGAATTCATTTTTCCACTCTTCAGCTGTCTAATGTTAATGGCTATTAGCTCAAGCCAACCATTTCTTTAAATATTCCAGTTTTAATAAGGGTTTTTGTCTACTATACAACCACGAAGTTGTTGTTTAAGATGAAGTTTTACAGTGGATGTAGACATGGGACTTTCTCAGCTAGATTTCAGGTATAATAAGTCACTGATTGCATTTAGAAATCTGTGTGATGGTCTTATCTTATGCTTCCATTGTTACATGCAATCATCCTGATTGTGATTTGTCCTTTAAACTGCCAGTCTCCTTAAAGTTTGTACTCCTTTAAATGAAACACCTAGTTTTTGGCCAGGCTAGTGGGAGCAAGATGTGTTCAAAGCCGTTAAGTGAACTTTTTTATTTATTGATTTGAAATTATTGTTTTTGTACAACTTTTGATTTAAATTTAGTAGTATAGTTTTTCAGTGATTTGCTGATTAAATTGGTGCATTTATTTTTTACCCAGCCTTGCAATCGCATAGAAAACTACAGGCAACTTCTGCCAGCATTGTATCGATAGTAGCATTCGAATCTGCTGCCACTGTTATTGTATGGATATAACAGGTACTGGTAGTTTCTACGTAACTTGTAGCAGTGTAATCAGTAATCAGTATCAGCAGAGGATTATAAATCATAAATTATAGCACTATTTATGTGATTAATAATTTAACTCATCACATAGATCGTAAAGCGTATGACAGTAATATTTGTAGAGCTTTTAGAATCAGTGATTTGGCATCGAGAGCTAGCGGAGTGTTCGAAGAGATAGTTACATTTATTATCTATTATAACTACTTAGATCTTACAAACATAATTTTTTAACTAAATACATATAACTCGATTGGAGATAAAACTAATAAATATATAGTGTTATAACTGCACTGGGATATAAGTTTAGTGTTATATTCCTGTACTGAAATCGAAATCATAACTCAGACCAGAGCAGCAAAGCAAAAGGCACAAGCTAATGGGAGTGCTGTGGCTCCGAGAACTGAGGGAGGTGGTTTTCCTCTGAATTACAGCCTTTTGAAATGTACTGCTTGTTTGATGTTTGTGGATCAATCAGGAATAGGACATGATATTGCCATGGGGAATGTCTTTGTGAGTGCACAATGTAAGGAGTGTGAGGAAATCAGGCGCCAGCTCAGCATTGTTATGGGCCTATATGAGAGCTTGAAGAACAGAGTAGATGCCCTCGAAGGATTTAAATTGAGGGGCCTATCAAGCTCTCAGCTGCTCCATCAATGTCAGATTTTGCACTTGAACATCACTCAACAAAGCAGCAACCTCCAAGCAAGAATGCGCTGATCCCACAGGAATTAGCTGAAGTCAGTGACTCTACTGTCATGGAAACGAGCAATATATTGTGCAAAAAGGAGAGGTGGAATAGGAACAGGGCATGTCTGCCAAGGGCAAAGGTTGATGACGTTGTTGAGCAGATATCACCTTTTAAGGGCACAAAAGGTGATGTTGTACACATTGGAACCAATGATATTAAGAGTAGCAGACAGGTGGAATTACTTAACAAGGTCAATTGATGTTGAAAAAAAGCTTGAAAAAAAATGTTGAAAAAAAAGCCATGAGTTAGGGTTCAATTTGAAAGTGTCTGCAATTCTGGCCAGATACAATAGGAGGGAGTGTATGACAAGAGCCTTGTTAAACAATTCGGTACTGGAGACATTATGCAAGGCTCAAGGGGTAAACTTTTTCTAATCTAGTATGTGCTTGTTAACAGGAAAGACTGTTTCTACAGGGATGGGATACTTTTAAATGGAAAGGGTGCAAGAATATTTGCTGATGCTATGAGGCAGTGTTAGGTGAGCCATAAAACTGCTAGCTTGGGGGGGGGAGACATGGACTAATAGATTAACAGTAGCCGCAGACAGAGGTGAAAGTGATTCATGCACTGCTTCTACTGGAACGAGTACCAGCCTGGAAAACAAGTTGCGATGGATTTTAGAGACTGCTGGGAGTCGCTGCAGAACAAGTAAATACATGGGCTGTGTTAGGGTAGGTAAGAATAAAAACAGGTGCATGTATAGTTGCGTGTACATGCTAGGAGTTGGGTAAATAAATTTGATGAATTTGAGGTGTTGGTCAAAACATCAAAGGCAGATATTATTGGGATATTAGAGACGTTGTGTCACACAGATATAAGGAATGCAGAAATGGAATTTGGGGAGTACAATGTGTACAGAAAGGATAGACAGGATAGGAAGGGAGGAGGGGTTATGCTATTATTTAAGAGACACACAAAATCCATGGAAGTACAGCCAATCGACATGAGTGGACAAAGTTTCGAGTCAGTTTGATGTGACATAAGCACTGCAAAAGCAAAATTGAGAGTAGGAGTGTGTTATAGAACTAATGATCGATGAGTATAATAAACAATTGTACAGAGAAATAGAGTGGGCCAGTAAATCAGAGTGTCTTATAATGAGGAATTTTAGTTTCCCAGATACTGAGTGGAATTTGTGAGTTGTTCACTCACACATAGAAAGGCTTTTGGGGGATTCACTGGATGATTGTTTTCTATAGCAGCATGTTCCAGAGGCAACTAGAGGGAGTAATACTCTTGATTGGATTATCAGTAGTGATTCTCCATGCATTAAACATCTGCAGATAAAGAAACCACTAGATGGCAGTGATCAGGATAGGAAGGGAGGAGGGGTTATGCTATTATTTAAGAGACACACAAAATCCATGGAAGTACAGCCAATCGAAATATTGTTCAAGGTTTAGGCCAAAATGGATGTCAGATGAACTAATGAGGCATATGGCAGAGAAGAAAAATGCATGGGATACTTACAAATTAACACATGCCACAGAAGCCTATGATAGATACAAGTTGATATGCAACCAAGTTACAAAGGAGGTTAGGCAGACAAAGACAGATTACGAGAAATCCTTGGCAAGGGATGCAAAGAAAAACAACAAAGAGTTCTTTACTTATGTTAACTCTAGAAGGAAGGGGATGAATCAGATTGGTCCACTTGATATTGATGGGTCAACTGTTGATGATCCTGCTCAGGTAGCTAACAAACTAAATGAATATTTTGCATCGACATTCACACATGAGGAGTTATTCAGCAAGGGGAATGCCAGAGGTGTATTCAACTCTAGCAGTAAGCTACAGAATCTTGAAATAACTGGGAGTAAAGTGGAGGAGAAACTGTTGAAGATAAACACAAGAAAGGCACCCGGGGTGGATGGGATCTATCCAGTTATATTAAAGGAGGCAGCAAAGGAAGTAAGCAAACCCTTAGCCATAATTATGAGAGCTTCCTTGGAATCAGGGGAGGTACCCATAGACTGGAAATGTGCAAATGTGACCCCAATTCACAAAGGAGGATCAAAGGCTGACACAAGTAATTATAGACCTGTGAGCTTAACTTCTGTTCCACGAAAATTAATGGAGGCACTGGTTAAAGAAGCACTGCAGGATCATTTAGACAAGACTTCAGTTATAGCTCAGACACAGCATGGTTTTGTTAAGGGGAAGTCTTGCCTGACCAACTTGATTGGATATTATGATGCAGTCACAAAAGAACTGGATGCAGGGAATAACTTTGATATTATATACTTGGATCTTAGAAAGGCTTTTGATACTGTTGCACATGGAAGACTGCTACACAAATTGGAGCAGTGTGACATTGGAGGCAAATTGCTGCTATGGATAAAGGGGTGGTTGAGGGGGAGAAGACAGAGAGTGGTAATCAATGGACACTGCTCATCATGGACTAATGTTATTAGTGGAGTCCCTCAGGGCTCAGTATTGGGTCCATTATTGTTTTCTGTGTTTATAAATGATATTGATGATGGTATATCAAGCTTGATGTCCAAGTTTGCAGATGATACAAAAGTTGGCAGGGTTGTCAAGGACACTACTGACACTATGCTGCTGCAACAGGATCTGGAAAGGTTGAGCAGATGGGCTGAGAGGTGGCAAATGAAGTTTAACATTGACAAATGTAAAGTACTACACATGGGAAACAGCAAACCCAGAGCAACGTATCAACTCTGTGGTACTACACTGACAGTGGTAGAGAATGAAAGGGACTTGGGGGTGGTTGTGCAGGCAGATATGAAGTTCTCTGAGCAGTGCAGACGGGCTGCAAGAGTAGCTCATGAAGTATTGTCAATGATATACAGGAATTTTTCCAGCAGGGATAAGGAGGTGATTATTCCCTTGTATAAGGCAATGGTCAGGCCACACCTAGAGTACTGTATACAGGTCTGGAGGCCTCATTTCAAGAAGGATGTAGAGCTGCTGGAACGAGTACAGAGAAGGGCAACAAGATTAGTGAATGGAACAAAGGGGTGCTCTTACGAAGAAAGGCTTAAGTTTTGCAAATTACAGTGTCTGGACACTAGGCACCAGCGAGGTGATCTGATAGAGGTGTATAAAGCCTTGAATGGTTTAAGCATGCTCAATGCTGATGGGATTCTCCCTCTCGCTCAGAATAATCACCTGAGAGGGCATAAATTCAAATTGAGGAAAGACAGATGTAGGATAGACGTGAGGAAATTTGCCTTTAGCCAGCGGGTGGTTGGTTGGTGGAACAGACTTCCATCCCTTGTGGTGGAGGTTGATAGCCTAAATAAGTTTAAGGCTCAGCTGGACAGGTATTTGGAACGAACAGAGGGGTGAAGCGGAAGTGGGTTTTTTTTTTTTTTTTTTTGGCTGATGCTGCATAAGCTTGCTTTCTTGCATCAAATGCCTCTACTAATGCTAATGCTAATGCTAATCACAGTGTGCTGAAGTGGGATTTACTCCAAAGAGGTAACTACCATCAAGGGTAAAGGGAAGGGTTCTTGCTTTTGTAAAGGTGATTACAGGGGTCTGAGACAGTTTTTAAATTCTACACGGTGTGACCAACTGATCATGTTACCAACAGCAAATTCAAAATGAGAAGCATTCAAAGAATTAATCTTGGAAGCTACTAGGCCTTTCATACCAACTAAGAAAGATTGTTCAAAGTTTAGGCCTAAATGGAAGTCATATGAATTAATGAGATGTGGCAGAGAAGCAAAATGCATGGGATACAAATAAATTAGCAGGTGACATGGAAGCCCGGGATAGATTTAAGTTGGTCTGTAACCAAGTCACAAATAAGGTTAGGCAGGCAAAGGCAGATTACAATAAATCTTTGGCAAAGGGTGCAAAGAAAAACAGCAAAGAGCAAAGTACTTATGTAAACTCTAGAAGGAAGGGAATGAATCAGTTTGATCTGCTTGATATCAATGGTTCAACTTTTGATGATTCTGCTCAGGTAGCTAACAAACTAAATAAGTATTTTGATTTAACCCATTTGATTTAACATTCATACCCAAGGAGTAATTCAGGGAGGGGAATGCCAGAGGTGTATTAAACTGTGGCAGTGAGTGAGATGATTTTGCAATAACTGAGAGTAAAGTGGAGGAGAGATTGTTGAAGATAAGCGTAAGAAAGGTAAATGGGATCTATCCAGTTATATTAAAGGAGGCAGAAAAGAAAGTAAGCAAACCCCATAATTATGAAAACTTCCTTGAACTCAGGGAAGATATGCGTGGATTGGAGATGTGCAAATGTGACGCCAATTCACAAAGGAGCATCAAAGAGCTACACAAGTAATTACAGACCTGTTAGTTTAACTTCTGTTCCAGGAAAATTAATGGAGGCATTGGTTAAAGAAGCACTGCAGGATCATCTAGACAAGACTCCAGTTATAGCTGGGACAAAGCATGGGTTTGTTAAAGGGACGGCTTATCTGACCAATTTGATTAGTACTATGATGTGGTCAAAGTATTCAAAGTATGTATTCTTGTATGTAAAGGTGGACCCAGGGTTTCCCCCTATACACCGCCAAGTCATCTAATGGCAAAGTGCCAAGGCCTGCATTAAAAAAAAAAACAAAAAAAGATCTAATACAATGTTTATGCATATATTAATGTGTGTTTTGTTGTATGTTGTAAGCCTGTTGTATGTTAGCAGTCAGAAAAAAACTGGATTCACAGAATATTTTTGATATCATATATTTGGATCTTAGAAAGGCTTTTGATACTGTTGCACATGGAAGACTGCTGCACAAATTGCAGCAGTGTGGCACTGGAGGCAAATTGCTTCTATGGATAAAGGGATGGTTGAGTGGGAGAAGACTGAGTGGTAATCAATAGACACTGCTCTTTGTGGACTAATGTTATTAGTGGAGTCCTCCAGGGTTCAGTGTTGGATCCATTGTTGTTTTCTGTATTTATTAATAACAGTGATGATGGAATATCAGGCTTAATGTCTAAGTGTGCAGACAATATGAAGGTTGGGTTGTTAAAGACACTAATGACAGTATGCTACTGCAACAGGATCTAGAAAAGTCAAGCAGATGGGCTGAGAGGTGGCAACTGAAGTTTAACATTGATGATTGTACTGCATATGGGAAGTAGTAAGCCCAGAGTAATGTATCAACTATGTTGTACTACACTGACAGTGGTAGAGAACGAAAAGGACCTGAGGGTAATTGTGCAGTCAGATATGAAGTTTTCTGAGCAATGCAGATGATCTGCAAGAGTAGCTCATGGTGTTTTTTCGATGATATACAGGAATTTTTCTAGCAGGGATAAGGAGGTGATTATCTCCTTGTATAAGGCAATGGGCAAGTCACACTTGAGTACTGTTTACAGGTCTGGAGGGCTCATTTTAAAAAAGATGTAGAGCTGCTTAAATATTTGCGAATTACAGTGTCTGGAGCCAAGGCACCTGCGAGGTGATCTGATTGAAGTGTATAAGGCCTTGAACGGTTTGAGCATGCTCAATGCTGATGGGATTCTTCCTCTTTCTCAGAATAATCACCTGAGAGGGCATAAATTCAAATTGAGTAAAGACAGTTGTAGGATAGATATGCAGAAGTTTGCCTTTAGTCAGTGGGTGGTTGATTGCTAGAACAAACTTCCATCTGTCATTGTAAAAGTTGACAGCTTAAACAGATTCAAGGTAGAACTAGACAAACATTTGGAGCGAGTGTGGGGGTGAAATGAGAAGGTTTTTCTTTTTTTTTGGCTGATGCTGTATAAGCTTGCTTTCCTCATATGCCTTTACTAATGCTAATGCAATACTTTTCACAGAATTATTTTCTTTATACAGTTATAATAGTACTTCTTTTTTTTTCAATACTCAATTCATTATGTTTGCTACGTTTATCACGAAACACAAAAACTTAGGTCCAACATTCTTTATGGATGACAAGTGTTCAATTTTATAAATTACAGCTCTTACTTACTCTTCAATTTATATTATTGCAAAACACTAGAATCATCTAAAATCTATAATATTGAAACAATACTCCCATTCTCTAGAATCTAGAAACATCTATAATGTTCAACAACATATGATGAGAGCCTTTTCGACCAATTTGGCCCTGAAGAGATTGTGCAAGGCTCAAGCGGTAGAATTTTTTTCATCCTGGTCGGTGCTTGTTGACAGGAGAGACTGCTTCTACAGGGACTGGGTACACTTAAATAGAAAGGGTGCAAGAATATTTGCTGATGCTATTGAAGCAGTGGGTCGGAGTAGCAGAGGCAAAATGGGCTCCCTAGAAGTTGTGAACTCAGAATGTCCATATGTTACATCATATTGCCTTGTAAAATATTTAATCATGTAAGGTACATGCCTACTTATTCTTATTTATATAATATCATTTATTATTTGTTAACTTATATTTAAAAGAGTAACAGATTATGTCAATCTTTTGCATAGAATGCTTCCAGTCAATGCTCTCCAAATTGAAACGAATAAAATAAACAGATAAAATTATTTTAATGAATCTTTCATGCACAGAGACATGACCGATCTGACGCACAACAGAATCGAAAGCTGAGAGCCCCAACCTGACCATGAAACACGTCAAACCAACTCACGAAAAACCATGAGTGCAAGAAGACATTCTGTCAGAATAATTAAAACAGTTAGTCGGAAAATTGTATACGAGAATAAATAATTAATATCACGATTATAAAATTTGGATAAACACGTTGATATACAAATTAATTTGTACATCATTAAAGTTGGTTTGATGTGTTTCAGGGTCAGGTTGGGGCTCTCTGCTTTAGATTCCGTTGTGCGTTGGATTGATCATTTCTCTATGAGTGAAAGGATTCATTAAAATCATTTTATCAGTTTATTTTATTCATTTACATTTGGACAGCATGGACTGGAAGCATTCTATGCAAATGATTGAGGCAATCTCTTACTCTTTTAAATATAGTGTTACAACATAGAAGTTATTGAGCCTAGTAGCTCTATGTGTTTTAAAAATATTATTTGTTACCATACAAAACTCCACAGCCATTTTTCAAAATTCAAACAGCCATAGCTACATAACGTTTTTACTTGTTTTGACACATAGAACTGCCCTATAATCTTATCAGTATAATTAAAAACACCCTGTATATCGGTCTACCATGAAATTATATTCTTTTTCCAGGTAAGAGCCCTGCAACTAGACTGTCCAGTATAGAGCCACAGCCTCTCATCCCTGCCACAAGTGAATTTAAGGGTAACTGAAATGCCATGTCCTTTCTTTTGTCCACTGAGATGGACAAAAAGGAAGTTGGCAGATGAAATTATATTTCACATATTCAAGGAATTTAGATTCAGTACACTATATGTTTTAGGCCAGGTATACAGTTTTAAATTTTTCACTTTATGGCAAAACAAAGTTATCTCTGAAGGTTTGAGAATTGTATAACATTCTGTTAGTGTGGTTCATAAAACTTCAAAAATTTTATGCACTTTTCAACGACACTCAGGCAGAAAAAACACAAAGGTGTCTCAGCAAGCATATAGTGTTAGTTCAAAGCTACTTTTCAACGTTTTTTATAATAAGAAATGCAGAGTAAATACACATAATAACAAGTACAGGTTTGATTTTAATTTCTTCATTACACCCATAATTTTACACACACATTAGGGAAGGGGAAGTCAGAAGTTAATTAAACTCTTAACAAGGAGCTAAATAACATTCTGATAAATAACTGAAAAGAAAGTGGAGGAGAAATTATTAAAGATGGACATAAAAAAGGCACCTGGTGTGAATGGAATCTAACCAATTATATTAATTGAAGCAGCAATGGAGGTAAGCAAACCCTTGGCTGTAATTATGAGAGCATCCTTGGATTCAGGGGAGGTCCCCATGGACCGGAGATGTGCAAATGTATCAACAATTAATAAGGGAATCAAAAGGCAATATGAATAATTACAGACCTGCTAGCTTAACGGCTGTTCCAGGAAATATAATGGATTCACTGGTTAAAGAATGCAGGACCATCTGAACAGGCATGCAATTATACTGCAATCACAGCACGGATTTGTTAAGGAGGCAATCTTGTCTAACCAATCTGGAGGTCTCACTTTACGAAGACGGCAGATCTGTTGGAATGGGTGCAGAGAGGAGCAACCAGACTGGTGAAGGGAATAAAAAGGTGCAGTTATCTAGAACTGCAATTAGGCACCCGTAGGAAAATCTGATTGAGGTGTTTAAAGTCTTGAATGGATTGAGTAAGTTGAATGTTAATGGCATTTTTCCACTTGCTGGGATTACACACGAGGGGGCATAAATTCAAGTTAAGGAAGGGTGGTTGCAGGATAGATGTGTGGAAGTTTGCCTTCAGCCAGCGGGTGGTTGATTGTTGGAATAGGTTTCCATCTGTTGTGGAAGTGGACAGGTTGAATAAGTTCAAGGAAAAACTAGATAAATTCTTGGAGGGTACGGATGGGTGAACCGTGTACGGTTTTTTATTTTTTTTTAATTGGCTGATGCTATATAATATGCTATACAGGGTGTCTCAAAAATATTGGTATAAACGTTTAGGGGAGGGGGGGGTATCATCTAAAGTAATGTGAATCGCATAGGAACCCATAACCGGAAACGTGACCGTAAGTCGGTACACGCACTATTCATCAGTTTGCGAGAGGGAAAATTTCTGGTTTACTCATTCAAACAGTAGTCGCCGCACGAAGAGCATGCATCGATATACGAACTGTGAGCTGGCAGACATGCACCTAGTGTATGGATTAGCAGAGGGCCCACGCGGTGTGCGCCCCCATGCGGCAAAACATCGCTTCACAATAAATGTGTGGGCAGGTATGGTCGGAGACTGGTTAGTCGGCCCACACCTCTTACCATCCCGCATGAATTCCGCTAAATATCGGATCTTTCTTGAACAAGTTCTACCAGGGTTACTTGACGATGTTCCAGCAAATGTGAGACACAACATTTGGTTTCAACATGACGGGGGTGCCTGCCCATTATGGAAGGTGTTTTTGTGACCATTTGAACAGGCGTTTTGGGCGTTGATGGATTGGCCGTGGTGGACCCGTTGCCTGGCCCCCACGCTCACCTGATTTATCGAGCCTTAATTTCTTTCTGTGTGTGTGGGGGGGGGGGTCCTCAAATCTTCGTGTATGAATCACCTGTGGAGACGGAAATGGATCTCGTGGCGAGACTCGTCTGTGCTGCTGCTACTGTCAAAGAAATGACAGGTATGTTCGACTGTGTCCGCCAATCCATGCTGTGTCGGTGTCACGCATGCATCGCGTCTCATGGTGGAACCTTCGAGCATCTGTTGTAGCATCATGAAATGCATCCATCTCGTACTCCATTGTTAATATTATGTCAAATAAATGTTTGTCACTAATTACTGTCTTGTGTCATTTCTGCTACTACTTTCCCATGACGTTTCCGGTAATGGGTTCCTATGCGATTCACATTCCTTTAGATGTTACCTACCTCCCCTAAACGTTTGTACCAATATTTTTGAGACACCCTGTATACTACTACTAAATGATCTCAGCTGCTTTCATGCCTTTCAATATCCAAATATTTTGATATGGTATTCAAGTTTTACTAGGTGGTAGATAACTCTCATCAACCGGTGCAATACCACCACTTTGCTTATTGGAGGCTTGAAGTGGTGGAACTCATGTTTAGTCTCTAAAGCTAAGTTCCGCTCAACCCTTCCCCATCTCTTCCATTATGCAATATGACTGATGACTTTTGAAGTTACGATGAATATCGTGGTGAGATCCAATATTCCTTACATTTCGAGGGTACAGCTCTAAAACGGTGTTCGCAGGCCGGCCGCTAGATAGTACACCGGACTGAACCTATTGGTACCTCTTTAGGAGGCTTCTGGATCAGGTAGTGTGTAATCTTGCTACCTATACTCTGCCAGATAGTGACTGGGAGTCTGAGTAGTGTGTATGTGGTGGGCATGTCGAGGTCACGTTATGTCAAGGATCTGGGTATATTCTTACCGTGTGTACGCCATATCGAAAAATTTCATTACTTCATACAGCATGTCCCCCCCCCCCCATTTTTTCTTATCATTGAATACACAATGAATTGTCAAACTAATAGAGTAAGTTTATCTGCAAAAAGATCTAAACCTCCCAAACGCTTGCTAGTTCATTTCACATATATATGTGATCTCAATTCTAATCTCAATGATGTCCATTTCCACTTGCAGTCTGCCAAACCCCATTTCCTTTTTCTGAAAGAATCTCAGTTATCGGTTGATTCAACTACTGTTCATCTGAGTTGCCCAAACTATTCTCTGTATGATTCCTTTTGCCTCAAAGGTGGTACTTGTGCATATGTCCGTTCCAATATTCCCTGTCAGAGACTTGGTAATTTGGAATCTCCTCTTTTCGATCTTCTCTGGCTTAAAATTTCTCTACCTCATTGTGTCAAATTCATCTGTTGTCTCTACCGTTTTCCCAACTCCACTAATCACTTGGAGCTCTTTGACTTCCTCTCTTTGCAACTTGACTTTCTCCAGTCCAACTTTCCTAACAGTGAGGTAATTTTCCTTGGTGATTTTAATGTTCACAACTCCAGCTGGCTTCCGTTTTCTAGTCACACTGACCTGGCTGGTCGAGATGCTGAGGCTTTTGCAATTACTAATAACCTTGCACAGATTGTTCATTTACCTACAAGAATGTCGGACAATCCTAACCAAACAGCCAACACACTCGATCTTTTTCTCACGAACAACCGTTCTAAGTACACGGTTGAAATGAGTGGTCTTTTAGGCACCTCAGATCACAACTAGGTGATTGTCTTTTCTCCAATGGAGCCTTTATCTCATAGCCATTGCCAACGTCGTATTGTTTGGCATTACATGAATGCAAAATGGATGACATGCAAGAATTCTTTTCTTCTTTTCCTTTGTCTGATTACTGTTTCAAAACTTCTGATGTCAACGTTTGCTCAGATCAAGTCAGTGAAACTGTTCTTGTAGGAATAGAATCCTTTATCCCACAATCCACTTTAAAATTTTGTCCTTTATCTAAACCTTGGTTTTCCAATAAATGTGCTAAGGCTCTTCAAGAGAAGAACGTTGCATATCGTAAGTGGCTTGTTTCCAATTCTTCAGTTTCATTTTCTGCCTACACCAAAGCTCGAAACAATTTTAAAGCAGTTATTAATCAGTGCAAACTAGATTCTGAACAGGCTAAGAGTAGAAAACTTGCTTCTTGCCCTAATGGTAGCCGAGCATTCTGGTCTCTTGCCAAAGCTATTGGCTGCAACTTTTGCCCATCTCTGCTCCCACCTCTGTCAAAACCAGTTGGTTCTGTTGTCACTTCAGCCAAGGATAAATTTGACCTGCTAGCATCCCATTTTTCTTCCAACCAATTTTATCCAGTTTTCTCTCTGATCGCTCACTGAGGGTGATGGTAGATGGCTCTGTCTTCTAACTTCTGCACTAATGCTTGTGTCCTCCATTCTTTTACTCTTTATATTAATGACCTTCTTCCATTGACTGGAAATTCTATCCATAGTTTTGCCGATGTTAGCACATTGCATTCCACTTTCCATTTTGAGAAACCTTGCCTTGCCCTGCTCAATCAGCTTCAACTTCTCGAATATCTGCTATGAATTCCTTAAATGCTGATCTCCAGTGGGACAAAGACAACTTAGTTGATTTCAATCCTTCTAAAATTCAGTCTTGTCTTATATCTCTTTGGTGACACTCTGATTTCTAGGCAAGTTGATATATCTCTTTTGGCGATTATCCTGATATCTAGCCTCTCTTGGCACAAGCACATTACAAATATTGCTTCCTCTGCATCTAAAAAACTTGGTTTTCTCTTTCCCCCTTGGCATTACTTTTCTTCCAAACAGCTGTTCACTCTGTACAAATCGCAAATCCGCCCTACCATGGAATATTGTTCCCACATCTGGGGCTATGTCCCCAAAACCTCTCTCAGGCTCCTAGATTCCATTCAAAAGAGGGCAGTTAGGTTATTTAATGACTCCTCTCTAACAGAGTCCCTCCACTCGCTGTCCCATAGAAGTACTGTTTCTGCTGCATGCCTTTTCTGCAGAGACTTCCATGGGCACTGTTCTTCTGAATTGGCTTCTATAATTCCCGCTCTCTCTTTCAAAACAGTCCAAACATGTGCTGCCACCAGCCAACATCCATTTACTCTCCAACTTCAAACTCACAGAACCAACTTTTCATCTTCCTCGTTTATTCATTCAACTGCCATTTTCTGGAACAACCTCCTTCGTATGTATGTCTTTCCTGAAAATTACAGTCTACAGAAGTTCAAGTCTAATGTTAACAAATATTTTCTTTCGTCTTCTCAACCTCCAACCCAAGCACAGTACTAAGTACTATAGGTTCTAATAACTCTTGTGTTTGGGATTTCATAGAAAAAAAAAAAAAAATAGTTTGAATGATATGCTTAATCGTTCGAGTTTGGATGACATACTTGGATTTGGATAATGCATTATGAAACATAGAAGACAAAGTAAAATTAAATTTTATACAAAAGGGACCAAAAAAACAGCTAAACACATTAAAGAACTACTCACCTTATAGTAGTAGATGATTGGACTTTATATTAGCATATGATGCAAGAAAGCAAGCTTATGCAGCATCAGCCAAAAAAAAAAAAAAAAAAAAACCCACTCCCATTTCACCCATCTATTCACTCCAAATGCTTGTCCAGCTCAGCCTTAAATTTATTTAAGCTATCAACTTCAACAACAAGAGATGGAAGTCTGTTCCGACAATCATCTACCTGGTGGCTAAAGGCAAATTTCTGCACATCTTTCTACAATTGTCTTTCTGCAGTTTGAATCTATGCCCCCTCAGGTTCTTAATCTGAGCATTATATCAACAGAAACAATGATCAGGCAATGCAAAAAGCAGTCCTGGCAGCACTTGGTCTCAATAATAGGAAACACTGACTCCTGGGGAGTTGTTTATAAAGTGACAACAAACAAGCTCCCCAGAGGCAAGGTAACACAGTCAACGAGAACCCCCACAAGGGCTAATGATCCCCACCTGGAGTGACTCAGTAACATTCTCAATACCTTCGAAATTCTCCTGACTAACAACAGATCTGTCTGGACAATGAGAACTACCACTCTACCCGGACGGAGGACCCTAAACTAACTGACGTCCATCTCGCAGTCAACAAGATAAGAAACAGGAAAACCCCCAGACTTGACCTGCCTATTCAGAAATCGTGACAAAAGTAGCAGAACACATCCCAAACCTCCTTCTAAACATCTATAACCACTGCCTACAATGCAGGTGGTTCCCACGAGACTGGCATATGGCAGGCATTCGCCTAATTCGGAAGAAACCTTCTAAGCCTCAAGAACTCATATAGGCCCCCTCGCATTACTCTTGGTACTGAGTAAGGTTTGAACATCTACTCTGTCAGAGAATAGACGATCACTACAGTGCTGCACCAATGCCTGCTCCGAATCAATATAGCTTCAAGCCAGGAAGATCAACTGTCGATGCATTGGAAAATCTCATCACCACAGCCAACAACCGTGACAAGAAATACTTCCTAGTTATCTCAGTCGACTTCGCTGGGGTGTCTGACACGTTTTGTTGGCTGAGTGTCCTTGGCCGACTGCGACAAGTGCAACTCCGTAACAACCTCTATAAATGCATAAAAAACTACTTAACAAGCAGAAGCATAATAGTCCAGGCACTTTATTGCCAAGTGAAGAGGAAATCTACCGAGGCTGTCCCCAGGGCACGGGTTCTTGGCCCGCTGCTCTGGGCCTACATCCTGGATGAGTTCCTGGGTATGGATCTTGGGGAGGTTCACACTCAAGCCTATACAGATGATCTGTTGCTAATACTGGCCGCTGACTCTAGGGCTCAACTTGAAACCTATGCAAATCGCACCCCCACCACCCTCATAGACTCGGTATGACTCCACCACCTCACAATATCACCCACAAAATCTCAACCCATCTTGCTAAAAGGCTCTTTGGCGTCAACAAGACCATCTTCCTCCCATCACGATAACAGAGGACAAACACCGAAACGGACTCTCCAATCAGACCGCAGCTATGCTGCCATCTTGTCAGTTGGTAGCCTGGGCTGAACACCTCGTCAAACCCACTTTGCTGGTCGAAGCCAAGACTGAAGTCCCGTCGTTGTCTTCTTATCACAATAAGACAAGGAAATCACTGAAATGGACACTTGCCAACCGAGACTTTGACTGCAGCTAAGCTGCCACTTCGCCATTGGTGATCTGGGCAGGGCGCCTAGCCTCGCCCACTTTCTTTCCCTATCCTGGTGTGGGGGGGGAGACGATCTCTTGTCTCCTTCCCTCCCTGTCACCCCCCCTGCTTTCTCCTGATGGAGCATGGACATGCCCCACTGGAAATCATTGGGGTCATCTTCTCTTTCGTCTCCATACTTCTGACTTTCTCCCCCAGCCTTCAGTCTCCCTCCCCTACTCTGTCTGTACACAAGTGCAGGTCCCACACGTCCAAATTTAAACATGACAAAATTAAACCACACTCACCATTCTCAGCTTTTCAGAGTAAAATAAATTACTGGTGTACCTGATCTGCCTCCAAGGAGCTTAATGTGGGCAACGTTGGGACCAACCAAGGGTCCAGCAGCTAAATGGTCGAAGAACAACGGTACATGACACTACACACCACAATATCCATATACTTAAATCTCTGGCCTATACAGTGTACTATATAGTATACTCACACGACAATGTAAACTACACAGAAATAGGGGAAATCTCTGGTGCCGTTAGACCCTAAACACACTATATCAAGAGAAGTAAAATTTCCTTACCTTGTCTAGTTCTACTTCTTGTATTCCATGTTTTGATAACTTCTTCTCCACTTGAGCTATTATTTTCTTCAGTCTCATTTCTATAAAATAAATTTTGTTATAATATGGAATTCAAAAT
This sequence comes from Mastigoproctus giganteus, assembly GCF_048544385.1. Taxonomy (NCBI): domain Eukaryota; kingdom Metazoa; phylum Arthropoda; class Arachnida; order Uropygi; family Thelyphonidae; genus Mastigoproctus; species Mastigoproctus giganteus. The sequence goes on along the minus strand of NC_143584.1, from coordinate 202,249,300 downwards.
ATTTCTGCATACCTAATCACATAACCTTCCAAAAAATTCATTAAGAAGTCATTGTGCTAGTTAAATTAAAACTATTTTTACTATCAGGACAAAATCGCATGAAATATAACTTGCCATTCACTGCACCGATACATGATATATGACTATTCAAAGAAAAAACTAGTAGGTTTTGATTAAAAATGATATACTGTATGGTTAGAATAATATGAGCATGCAAATAAAATAAATTGCATTTAAACACTAAATTAAATTAATTTACTGGGCTCCAATCCTTGAGCCTTCATCAGACCTGGCATACAGAAACTGATCTCTTCCTAGAGCAGAGGCTGTAGGCAAGAATGAGGCACAGGTTGTGCACTGCTAAAAAATATATCTTTATTACAATCAGTGGTAATATTAATGAACGTTACATTAGTGACTGATGCATATCTTGCACCTATAATATTGTCAACAATGACTGGCCGTTTACACAGAAAAAATATTAGACCAAAGATTTTCTCACTTTACTACAACTTGTTATTCAGTTGGAGATATCTGGATTTGAATCCTGTCAGAGAGTGAAGAAATTCTTAAAAGAACGTTTTATTTCTGCTTTTGTTTCAGAACTGATGTCTGAAAGCAGCTTGTATACATTTTAGGGCTTTTAATGCTGTTATTTTTCAGTTTTACCTATTTTTAATGTGCTTATCAGCTTCATATATTTGCTATTTTAATTTACACTTATTCATTTAATAAAATTTTATTTATCATTTTTCAGTCAGTCATGAAAAGAATTTTTATATTATGTCTACTCCTGACAGTCAAAGGCTTTCTTCTAAGGAAAGAAGAAAGTTTTAGAAATAGGAAATAAATACTTTGTTGGTGTGCTAAACTAGTAATCATAAATATGAACAAGAGAATACAACAGTAGGAAATTTTGGGTTTTTGGTGGATATAATAGCATTCCCCTTAGCTTACAATTTAGGCCTTCACTGACTGAAAAAAAAAAAAAAAAAAAAAAAGAAAAAAAAAAGGAAGTTATTTCGGTATTCATTTACAAATTAAATTCTCAAACAGAACATCCTGCACTTTTTTTTTTTTTTTTTTTGAGTTTTCAGAGGTATGCACTATCAAAGGTGATCTTATAGTAAGAGATAGACAAATTTGCATATCACCTTTATACTCTTACATTTGATATTATGATGACTTTGTTAGCCAATGTAATAGACTTGAAAATGGATGCACGTATGATGGCTCCATTCATCACAAATGACTGTGATGTGGATGTTGAATACCAAGGGCAGATGGCAGAATTACACATATGTTGTAAAACTAGCAGAATAGAAGGAGATCTTCAATTTGAAGATCTAAATAACTTTAGATCTTCAAATTGAAGTCTAAAACTGTTTAGTAGGTATCAGCACAAAGTGCACACTAAATGTCTATCAAATGCCATTATATCTCTATCAAATAAAATGCTGAGGGTCATCGTGGAACAAAGAAATACATGAGCTGTGTTACAGTAACTAGGAGTAAGAACAGCTTCAGGTATATTTGCACATACTCTAATGCTAGGAGCACAGTAATTAATTTGATGAATTTCAAGTACTGATCAAGTCATCAAATGCAGACATTATAAGGATATCAGACACATGGTGTCATCACAGATATAAGGGAATCAGATATACAGAAAGGACAGACAGAACTGGAGGGGGAGGGGTTGTGCACTTAGTTAAGAAGCACAAAATCTAAGGCAGTGCATCCAGTTGACATGGGTGGCCAGTGCAATGTTGAGTCAGTATGGTGTGACATAAGCACTGGAAAAACAAAACTGAAGGTAGAGTGCATTATAGGCCAACTAACTGTAATGTGTACAATGAATGACCGTACAGAGAAATAGAGCAGGCCAGTAAATCAGGATGTCTTATAATGGGGGAATTTTAACTTCATAGATATTGATCACTCGCACACTAGCAAGGCTTTTGTGGATTTATTGGATGACTGTTTTCTGCAGGCAACAAGAGAGAACAATAACCCTGATCTGATTATCAGCTGTTGTTATTTGGTTTTTAGGAGAATTAGCAACTAAGGCCATATTGCTCCAGGGATATGTGGTAGTCATTTCCTGACCTTTCTGCATCCTCCGTATTTGGTGGTCACGGGCTCGAACCCAGGTAAAATCAAGAAGCGTGTGCTACACATTGCTGCTCCTGCCCACCTGGCTACGGAGGCGCCTGATTATCAGCAGCAGATTTACTTAAAGGTGTAACTACCATTGAGGGTAAAGGGCAAGGGTTTTTGGTTTTGTAAAGGCGACTACAGTGGTCTCAGACAGTTTTTAAATTCTATACAATGGGATGATGATGTTACCATCAGCAAATGCTAAATGGAAAGCATTCAAGGAAATATCAAAGAAGTTACTAGGCTTTTCATACCAACTATGAATGTCAGATGAACTAATGAGACTCACTGAAGAGAAGAAAAATGCATGGAATGCATATAAATTATCAGGCGATACTGAAGCCTATGGTAGATATATACTAGTCTGCCATCAAGTCACAAAGGATGTTAGGCAAGCTATAGCAGATTATGAGAAATGTTTGGCAAAGGAGGCAAAGAAAAATAGCAAAAACTTAAATTCTTATGTAAATACTAGAAAGAAGGGGATAAATCACACGGGTCCACTTGATATTGATGGTTATGATCCTGCTCAGGTTTGCCAACAAGCTGAATAATTATATCTTGCATCTACATTCACACATGAATTCTCTGGGGAAGGAGTGGATGCCAGACGTTTATCAAGTTCTAACAGGGAGCTGAATGATTTTATGATTACTGAGAGGAGAGGGAAGTTGAAGACAATTTGTTGAAGTTAAACGTAAAAATGCATTGGGTTGATGGGATCTATCCAATCATATTAAGCAAAGGAGGAGAGAAAACTCTTAGCCATAATTATTAGAGCATCTTTCTATTTAGGGGAGGTCCCCATAGACTGGAGATGTGCAAATTTATTACCATTTCACAAAAGGTGTTCAAAGTGTGACATGACTATTTACAGGACCATCTAGATAGGAGTGCAGTTTTACTTCAGTCACAGCATGGGTTTGTTAAGGAGTGATCTTGCCTGACCAATTTGACTGGATAATATGATGCAGTGACAAAGGAACTGGATGCAAAAAATAATTTTGTTATTATATACTTCAATTTCAGGAAAGCTTTTGATATTGCTTCATATATGAGACTGCTGTACAAATTGGAGTAGTGTGGCATTGAGGGAAAGTTGCTGCTGTTGATAAAGGGATGGTTAAGTGGGAGAAGACAGAGTGGTTATCAATGTACACTGCTCGAGAGAGAGAGAGAGAGAGCGCACACGCGCCCTGGGTATGCCAAATCCATACTCACTAGATGTGAGCCCCCAAATCTAAGTTTGCAGGATAGTTAAAGACAGTAATGAAGGTATGCTGCTGCAACAAGATCTAGAAAAATTAGGCAGATGGGCTGAGAAATGGCAAGTGAGGTTTAACATTGACAAATGCAAGGTAGTGCACACAGGAAGCAGTAATCCTAGTTGTGTATCAAATGTGTGGTAATACACTCAGGATAGTGGAAAATGAAAGGGACCTGGAAGTAATTATAGTCTCTGAGGTTCTCCGAGCAGTGCAGACATGCTTCCAGGACAATTCATGGGTTTTGTGAATGATATACAGGAATTTTGCTAGAAGGGAGAAGGAGGTGATCATCCCATTGTATAAGGCAATGGTCAGGCCACATCCAGAGTTGTTTTCCAAAGGGAATGCTCCAGAAGACCAATGCAAGGCATTAATTGTGCAAATGTATAAAAATCAAAATTAGGCTGAATTGGTAATTACAGAGGAATTTGCTCTTTGCTTTATCAGATAAAGTCTAACAAATATCTTAGAGTAGAGGGTTAGGAGTATTGTTGAATGTATCTTTGGGCAAGAAGAGTGGTTTTAATCCTATGATCAACTTGGTCCTTGAGGTTGTCACAGACATTCTCTCAGATATGCCAGACAAGCTGTACTTGCTACCTGGGAGTCTAAAACGCTGATGGAACTGATATTCGGGTGACACTCAAGTTAAGTGGACCCAATTTCGGCGAAGTCCGGACGGTCTGTGACAACCAAATCCTCTGCTTGCACCTTCACGATGGTGGGACTGTTAGTAATCCTGGGTATAACCTCCATGCACAAGCACATGGTGGGTGACCACCCAGATGTGAACCAACGTAAGCAGGGGTCGAGGTGTGGCGCCCACACCACATGGAGGAATGCCCGCCCATCTATGTTACCAGGCAGTACTAGGTGGTAGATGACTCTCATCAACCGGTGAAATACCACCACTTTGCTTATTGGAGGCTTGAAGTGGTGGAACCCATGTTTAGTCTCTAGAGCTAAGTTCCGGTCAACCCTTCCCTATCTCTTCCATCATGCAGTATGATTGATGACTCTTGAGGTTATGATGAACGTTGTGGCGAGATCCAATATTCCTTACATTTCGAGGGTACAGCTCTAAAACGGTTTTCGCAGGCCGGCCGCTAGTTAGTACACCGGGCCGAACCTATTGGTAACTCTCTAGGAGGCTTCCGGATCAGCTAGTGTATAATCTTGCTACCTCTACTCTGCCAGATAGTGACTGGAGGGAGTCCGAGTAGTGTGTATGCGGGGAGCATTGTCGAGGCCACGTTATGTCAAGGATCTGGGTATATTCTTCCCACATGTACGCCATATCTAAAAATTTCATTACTTCATACAGCATGTCCCACCCACTTTTTCTTACTATTGAATACACCATGAATTGTCAAACTAATAGAACAAGCTTATCTGCGAAAAGATCTAAACCTCCCAAGGATTTCCTAATTCATTTCACAAATATACGTGGTCTCAATTCTAATCTCAACGATGTCCATTTCCACTTGCAGTCTGCCAAACCCCATGTACTTTTTCTGACAGAATCTCAGTTATCGGTTGATTCAACTGCTGTTCATCTCAGATGCCCAAATTATTCGCTGTATGATTCCTTTCGCCTCAAAGGTGGTACTTGTGCATATGTCCGTTCTGATATTCCCTGTCAGAGACTTGGCAATTTGGAATCTCCTCTCTTTGATCTTCTCTGGCTTAAAATCTCTCTACCTCATTGTGTCAAATTCATCTGTTGTCTCTACCGTTCTCCCAACTCCACTAATCACTTGGAGCTCTTTGACTTCCTCTCGTTGCAACTTGACTTTCTCCAGTCCAACTTTCCTAACAGTGAGGTAATTTTCCTTGGTGATTTAATGTTCACAACTCCAGCTGGCTTCCGTTTTCTAGTCACACCGACCCAGCAGGTCGAGATGCTGAGGCTTTTGCAATTACTAATGACCTAGCACAGATTGTTCATTTACCTACAAGAATACCGGACAATCCGAATCATACAGCCAATACGCTTGATCTTTTTCTCACAAACAACCCTTCTAAGTACACGGTCGAAGTGAGAGGTCCTTTAGGCACTTCAGATCACAACTTGGTGATTGTCTCTTCTCCAATGGAACCTTTATCTCATGGGTATTCCCAACCTCGTGTTGTTTGGCATTACAAGAATGCAAAATGGGATGACCTGCGAGACTTCTTTTCTTCTTTTCCTTGGTCAGATTACTGTTTCAAAACTCCTGATGTCAACGTTTGCTCAGATCGTGTCAGTGAAATTATTCTTGCAGGAATGGAATCCTTTATCCCACACTCCACTTTAAAATCTCGTCCTTTATCTAAACCTTGGTTTTCCAATAAATGTGCTAAGGCTGTTCAAGAGAAGAATGTTGCATATCGTAATTGGCTTGTTTCTAATTCTTCAGTTTCATTTTCTGCCTACACCAAAGCTCGCAACAATTGTAAAGCAGTTATTAATCAGTCCAAACTAGAGTTTGAACAGGCTAAGAGTAGAAAACTTGCTTCTTGCCCTAATGGTAGCCGAGCATTCTGGTCTCTTGCCAAAGCTATTGGCCGCAACTTTTGCCCATCTCTGCTTCCACCTCTGTCCAAACCAGATGGTTCTGTTGTCACTTCAGCCAAGGATAAAGCTGACCTGCTAGCATCCCATTTTTCTTCCAGCTCATGTATTAATGAACTTGGTAAAACACCTCCCACCATTCCCAACACGGTCCATTCAATGCCTCCTGTGGTCTTCCGTCAAAAGGATATCAGAAGGATTTTGATGAATCTTGATGCTAAGAAAGCTCCAGGTCCTGATGGTATTTCTCCACTTGTTCTCAAAATCTGTGCTCCTGAACTTACTCCTATTCTTTGCCGCCTTTTTTCACTTTCTTATTCCAAAGGTGTTTTTCCTTCTGCTTGGAAATTTGCTCATATCCAGCCAGTTCCTAAAAAGGGTGACAAATCCCTCCCATCCAATTATCGTCCCATTGCAATTACTTCTACTCTTTCTAAAGTATGGAGAAATCAATTAACCGCCAACTCTTAAACTACCTAGAAACCTTCCGTCTGATCAACGATCGCCAGTATGGATTCCGTCGGTGTCGATCCACTGGTGATATTCTGGCTTATGTTACCCATTTATGGACTACTTCAATGGAAAGGTTCGGTGAAACACAAGCAGTTGCTCTTGACATCTCAAAGGCTTTCGATCGTGTTTGACATAAAGGTCTTCTAAACAAGCTTCCATCTTATGGTTTGCCAACTGTTTTTAGTAATTGGTTATCCAGTTTTCTCTCTGATCGCTCACTGAGGGTGATGGTAGATGGCTCTCTGTCTTCTAACTTCTCCACTAATGCCGGTGTCCCCCAAGGTTCAGTTCTTTCCCCCACTCTTTTCCTCTTGTATATCAATGACCTTCTTCCATTGACTGGAAATCCTATCCATAGTTTTGCCGATGATAGCACATTGCATTCAACTTTCCATTTTGAGAAACCTTGCCCTGCTCAATCAGCTTCAACTTCTCGAAAATCTGCTACCAATTCCTTAAATGCCGATCTTCAGGTAATTCTCCAGTGGGGCAAAGACAACTTAGTTGATTTCAACCCTTCTAAAACTCAGTCTTGTCTTATATCTCGCAAAAAGGATTCTTCTGCTCCTATGCTTATCTTTAGTGACACTCCAATTTCTAGGCAAAAGGATATATCTCTTTTGGGGATTACCCTGACTTCTAATCTCTCTTGGCACAAGCACATTACAAATATTGCTTCCTCTGCATCTAAAAAACTTGGTTTTCTCTTTCGCTCTCAGCGTTACTTTTCTTCCAAACAGCTGCTCACTCTGTATAAATCGCAAATCCGCCCTGCCATGGAATATTGTTCCCACATTTGGGGTGGTGCCCCCAAAACCTCTCTCAGGCTTCTTGATTCCATTCAGAAGAGGGCAGTTAGGTTAATTAATGATTCATCTCTAACGGAGTCTCTCCACTCGCTTTCTCATAGACGTACTGTTTCTGCTGCATGCCTCTTCTACAGATATTTCCATGGGCACTGTTCTTCTGAATTGGCTTCTATAATTCCCGCTCTCTCTTTCAAAACAGTCCGAACACGTGCCGCCACCAGCCAACATCCATTTACTGTCCAACTTCAAACCCACAGAACCAACTTTTCATCTTCCTCATTTATTCATTCAACTGCCGTTTTCTGGAACAACCTTCCTTCATACGTATTTCCTGAAAATTACAATCTACAGAAGTTCAAGTCCAATGTCAACAAATATCTTCTTTCGTCTTCTCAACCTCCAACCCAAGCACGGTACTAAGTACTATAGGCGCCTCCGTAGCCAGGTGGGAAGGAGCAGCAGTGCATAGCACACGCTTCTTGATTAGACCGGGGTTCGAGCCCGTCACCACCAAATACGGAGGATGCGGAAAGGTCCTTCAGGGAATGACCACCGCATATCCCGGAGCAATATGGCCTTAGTTGCTAATGCTCCTAAAAACCAAATAACAACAACAACAAGTACTATAGGTTCTAATACCTCTCGTGTTTGGGGTTCACATAAAAAAAAAAAAAAAAAAACTATTTGCTATGATCAACTATTTGCACTAAGACATACAAGGAAAGTAATGTGAACATAGCAAAGATATGTATTTGAAATTGATTGTGCTGACCTTGAAAAAGCATGGAAGCTTGAGAAAGCTCTTAGAAATCTGTTCTTTCACATTTTAGTTAAAAATAGCATTAAAGACTATCTTTAAGATGACCGAAGAAAGCAATGGAAAATGCTTTAAGATTTGTTTTTATGGAGTGGGGCACACCATATCCCTGCTTCTTTTTTTAAATTTTCAAATACTATTTAATAAAAGAGTACAAGATACTGACAAATTTTAGTGCGGCAAAAGCAAAATTGGAATTATATGCCAATGATAATGGCTGTTACATAGCTCACAAAATCTTCAAGAACCTTTGAATAATTTAGATAATGGTTGTAGAGAATCAGTCGGAAAATTAGTTATATAGAATCAAAAGTTATGAAATCTAGGAAAAAAAAGGAGAATTCAGTGTAGCTTAATTAATTAAAAATTGGAAGAAATTAGTAATTTTGTGTATTTAGGAAGTTTTAATGAAGATCAAAAATTAGATATATTACGAAGATATTTATATAAGGTAGAATATGTTTATCTGGCATTCAGTTTTGTACTTTTAATTTCTTTTCTGGTTAGTTTTGAAAGTTTCATATATATTTAAAATCTTGAAGTCATGAAGTGACAGACTTCTTTTCTGATTAATTTCTTTACCACTCCTTATTTCGACATCTGGTCTTTCTTTCTTGACTAGATAACATCTATCAAAACTGGGGTCAAAATGTCATCAAGAAATACTGACTATGGTATATCTGTTTTAAGAAACTGATTTAAAATTTCCAAAAATGTTATTTAATTAAATATTTATTGGTTTACAAGATTTGCACAACATATTTTAAATCTTCCATAGAAGATATATTATACAAACTTATTTTTTATATATGAATTATTTTCTCTTTTATATTATCCATGAATGAAGTACTTGTGATTAACTGACTTGCTGATATCCCATAATATAAAACTAAAATTTTTCTGTAAATTTTGTTTTTTATAAATAATTATATCTTGCATCTACATTCACACATGAATTCTCTAGAGGAGTGGATGCCAGACATTTATCAAGTTCTAACAGGAAGCTGAATGATTTTCTGATTACTGAAGTACGCGTATCCCCATATGAAAATGCTCAATTACAAGGAGCATATCAGAAACTAGCTTTAATTTCCCTATGTTTGCAGACAAAAATACCAAAATACAATACCATTATTATGAACCATACCAAATGCTCTTGCAAGCATTTGATACGGTTCATAATAAAAAGACAGCCATTTTATGAAAAATTCTGCAGATTTTTGACTCTTAATTACAGTAATATACACTGTCCTATAGGTTACGAGAACAATTTGGGAATGCAAGTTAGGTAATAAGAGTTTAATTCTGTTCAATTTCTGACTGAGAAAGGACTTTTAATATCATGTGCAAATATATAAAAGAATATTTTCTGAAGACCCTAGTTTCCAATAACAGTCCTTGGGAGGAAATTCATGCATGAAAATTTATCAGTTTTGGTTTAATTAAAATCAATTTTTCTTAAAAAATACTTGTATTTATAAGTAAAACTTCTTATGAAATGAGATTTATTTTATTTTATTATATAAAAAAGCAGTTTTCTTACCCTTTGCTGGTGCTAGGTTTTGGATTATCAAGACAAATTACTTCTTCATCATCTGACACATCATCATTAATAAATGAAGACTCCGAGTCATCATCATCATCAACAAAATCTCTCTGCAAAAGTACATGTGAAGAAATCTAATTATTACGAGTTACGCTAGAAAAATCATAATATTCTAGTTCTGTTATTATCATTGTAAACTCAAAACAACAATAATTCTTAACCTGGGAGCAGTGGCAAGAGAGAAAAAAATACCTTGCCATGTTTATTTCTTATGGCATCTTTTGTTTGTGAAAGTTTTTATTCCTATCATTTTTGGTACCCCTATTACCACTATCCTCTACACGTGAAAGCCATAACTCGTATTTTTGAATTATTGATTGTTCTGTACTGAGTTTTTCCAATACAGGAAAGTTGCAGGAGATGAGGTAAAACTACTAATCCAAGGAGAAAACACATTATGCTGCACCAAAAGAGCATAATAAATTGAAGCTTTAATTAATAACATAACAATATTAACCCATCTTGCAGGCTTGGTGACTTTTATTCAACAATCAGTTTTTTTTTGGGGGGGGGGGCAAGCAATAGTTAAAAATAAGAAACTTTTAATTCTTAGTATGACATTACATAAGATTACAGTACAGCACATCATTAGGAACAATAGTCTTGTTATATGTGGAAGAAAAGTCATTGCATCATTATGTTAATTATTACATCTGTATATCATATATAGGCCTAACTTTGGCAATGTTATGTTCTCTTCACAGTAGACACAAGAACATAAATTAACTTTGGTATTACATTTAGCAAATACCACAGAGTAACAGAACAGTTTACTTATCTTGTAAGTAGAGATCATAATATTTTGTAATTTTACACAAGAGAAAGTTTCCGGTTTCTTATAACTGGTGAACTCAGGTATATTTGTTATATAATAACAAGTTAGGAGGAAGAAGAAAAAAGAAAAGGATAAAATAAAAGTCTGTCTTAATCTGCTGTGGTAATTTGCATTACGTCTGAAATTCAGTACTGTTTACGGCTGTTGTATCCATGGGCCCTCTGACGAGAGTGGATGCAATGGTCATCTATTAATGTTCCTTGTTTGTCTTATATCTATTTCCTTTTGTACTGGTTTATTGCATCATTTTAGTGATATGTCACATTTTGTTTAAATACCTCAGCACTCTCTCCATAGCGCCGGTCTAAATTTATTATTTATTTGGCTATATTTAATATTTTTCTAAAAAATCTTTTTGACACATTCCTACCACGCATCTTCCATTTCCACTTCTATCTTTGTTATTATTTATTTCTTTGCTCATTTTCTGCTCCTTGTTTTTTCCTTTTTTCCTTTTTTCCTTTTTTTTTTTTTTTTTTTTCTCCACTTCTTCCTTTTTATATTTCATATATATATATATATATATATATTGATTCTGTATATATGAAATGACCAGCAACCTAGAGAGCAAGTTGCTGGGAATTTCAAGAACTGATGGGAGTCATCATGGAACAAGTAAATACATGGGCTCTTAGGATAACTAAGAGTAGGAACAGGTGTGTGTATACTTGCATGTACACCAATGCTAGAAGTATAGTAAATAAATTTGATGAATTTAAAGTGCTGGGCACGATATGAAAGGCAGATATTGTTGGGATATCAGAGACATGGTGTCACACAGATATCAGCAGTGCAGAATTGGAATTTGGGGAGTACAATGCACACAGAAAGGATAGACAGGGTAGGAAGGGAGGAGAGGTTATGCTGTTAGTTAAGAAACAAAAAAATCTAAGGAAGTACATCCAGTTGACATGGGTTGACAGTGTAATGGTTGGGTCAATTTGGTGTGAGAAAGTGAAAATGACAGTAGGAATGTGTTATAGGCCCAATGACTCTGATGAGCACAATGAACAATTCTGTAGAGGAACAGAGTGGGCAAGTCAATCAGAATGTCTTGTAATGGGGGATTTTAACTTTTCAGATATTGACTAGAACTTGGGGTTTGGTAACTTGCACACTAGTAAGACTTTTGTGGATTTATTGGAGGATTGTTTTCTACAGCAAAATATTCAAGGGGCAACCAGAGGGAGTAATACTCTTCATCTGATTATCAGCAGTGATTATTCATGCATTAAGAATTTGCAGATAAAGGAACCACTAGGTGACAGTGATCACAGTGTACTGATGTGGGATTTACTTAAAGCGGCGCCTCTGTAGCCAGGTGGGCAGGAGCAGCAGTGCATAGCACACGCTTCTTGATCAGACCGAGGTTTGAGCCCGTGACCACCAAATATGGAGGATGCAGAAAGGTCAGGAAACCACCGCATATCCCGGAGCAATATGGCCTTAGTTGCTAATGTTCCTAAAAACCAAATAACAACAACGACTTAAAGATTTAACTATCATCAAGGGTAAATGGAAGTGTTTTTGCTTTCATAAAGGTGACTACAGTGGTTCCAGACAGTTTTTAAATTCTATACAGTGGGATCAACTAAAGATTTTGAAAAACAGCGAATCCTAATTGGGAAGCCTTAAAGGAATTAATATTGGGAGCTACAGGCTTTTCATACCAACTAAGAAATATTGTACAAGGTTTAGACATAAATGGATGTCAGATGAACTAATGAGGCTCATAGCAGACAAGAAAAATGCATGGGATGCATGTAAATTATTAGGAGACACAGAAGCCTAAGGCAAATATAAGTTAGTTTGTAATCAAGTCACAAAGTAGGCTAGGAAAGTGAAGGATGGTTACAAGAAATCCTTGGCAAAGGACACAAAGAAAAACAGCAAAGGCTTCTTTACTTGATATTGGTGGTTTGACTGTTGATGATCCTGCTCAGATAGCGGACAAACTGAATGAGTATTTTGCATCTACATTCACACATGACGAATTCTGTAAGAAAGGGGAGGAGAAATAATTGAAGTTAAAAGAAAAAAGGCACCTGTGGTGGATGGAACCTATCCAGTTATATTGAAGGAGGCAGCGAGAAAAGTAAGCAAACCCTCAGCCATAATCATTAGAGCATCCTCAGATTTAGGGGAGGTCCCCACGAACTGGAGATGTGTAAATGTATCCCCAATTCAAAAAGGGGGTTCAAAGGGTGATACAAATAATTATAGACGTGTTAGTTTGATTTCTGTTGCGGGGAAAATAATGGAGTCACTGGTTAAAGAACTGTTGCAGGATCAATTAGATAGGACTGCAGCAATAGTTCAGAAACATCATGGGTTTGTTAAGGGGAGGTCTTGTCTGACCAATATGATTGGATACTACGATGTGGTCACAAAGGAACTGGATACAACAAATAATTTTGATATCATATACTTTGATTTCAGGAAAGCTTTTGATACTGTTGCATATGGAAGACTACTGTACAAATTTATTTGAATGGCATGGAATTAAGGGCAAGTTGCTACAATGGATAAAGGGATGTTTAAATGGGAGATGGCAGAGAGTGGTAATAAATGGACACTACTCTTTGTGGACTAATGTTATCAGTGGATTCCCCCAGGGTTTGGTGCTGAGCCCATTGTCATTCTGTGTATTTATCAATGATATTGCCGACCGGGCTAGCCGGGTAGGTAAAGTGCCTGCCTGGCAACCCAAAGGTCGCGGGTTCGATTCCCGCCTAGGGCTGGATATCACGATGGTGCCGAACCAACCGGTTGGTTGGATATCCCGGCCACAATACAAGAAGGAAGCAAGAAAAAACTGGTTTTTTCGTGTATTGATCACATCAAACGAAATAAATAAATAAATAAATAAATAAATGATATTGATGAGGTATATCAGGCTTAATGTCCAAGTCTGCAGATGATACAAAGGTTGGCAAGGTTGTTAATGACAGTAAAGACAGTATGCTACTGCAACAGGATCTAGAAAAGTTAGGCAGATGGGCTGAGAAATGGCAACTGTAGTTTAACATTGAAAAATGCAAAGTACTGCATATGGGTAGCAGTAACCAAAGAGAAATGTACCAACTGTGTGGTACTACACTCAGAGAAGTGAAGAATGGGGTTAATTGTGCAGTCAGATATGAAGTTCTATGAACAGTGCTGCCAGAGCAAGTCATGGAGCCTTGTCAATGATATACAGGAATTTTGCTAGCAGAGATGAGGAAGTGATTATCCCTTTGTATAAGGCAATGGTCAGTCCACACCTGGAGTACTGTGTACAGATCTGGAGGCCTCATTTTAGGAAGGATGTAGAGTTGCTAGAACGAGTACAGAGAAGGGCAACAAGATTGGTAAGAGGAACAAAGGAATGCTGTTATCAAGAGAAGCATAAGTTCTGCAAGTTTCAGTATCTGGAGACTAGGCACCTGCGAGTTGTATAAGGCCCTGAATGGTTTGAGCAGGCTCAATGCCAATGGGATTCTTCAGTTTTCTCAGATTAAGAACCTGAGGGGCATAGATTCAAACTAAGGAAGTTTGCCTTTAGCCAGCAGATAGTTGATTGCTTAAATAATTTAAGGCTGAACTAGAGAAGCATTTGGAGTTACCAGATTGGAGAAATGAGAAGGGTTTTTTTTTTTTTTTTTTTTTTATTATTATTTGGCTTATGCTGTATAAGATTGCTTTCCTGCATCATATGCCTCAACTAATGCTAATGCTAATATAGAGGGTGTCTCAAAAATACATGGCATAACTTCAGGAATGAGTTCCTCATATGTAGACAATAAAAATATTTTATATCCACACAGTTCTGGAAATGCTTGGTTCCCGAGTTATTAACCGGAATGTCTTATCCCCCGCAGGTGATTTCCTTCATCAAAAGATACTGACAGAATCTGGCGGTTTTCCATTCTAACCATGTAATCAAATCAGGAGCAAGCAGATATGCACTTTATGTACAGTTTGGCGGATGGCAATGCTCTGGAGGCTTGTCGTTTGTACCACGAAAGGTTCCCAGAACGATGTCCAGATAGGAAAACGTTTGAAGGAATTCATCGCCGCCTTTGTGAAGATGGGACCTTTACACCTTGTGCTGCCGACAGAGGACGACCAAGATCTACAACTTCTGAAGTAGAGGAAGAGATTTTGGATGTTGTGCATGCCACTCCTGGAATCAGCACACGCAGAATAGCAATACAACTGGCTGTTCAACGTTCGACTATTTGGAGAGTGTTGCGAGAACACCAACTGTACCCTTACCATGTGCAATAGGTATAGGCCTTGTCATCAGCAGATTACCCTGTGTACATAAAGTGCATATCCGCTTGCTCCTGATTTAAGTACATGGTCAGAATGGAATACCACCAGATTCTGTCAGTACCTACGGCAACACGGAACAAATTGCCCGCCAGGCACAACAGAAAGATACTGTATGGGCATGACCAGGACAGAAAATACCGAATACACAGGTATACCGGAGTACAACGTATGTACGTAACAAATGTACTGGGCTTCTCCACTAGGACAGGATTGGGCCCTGCGAGTGCAGAAGCCCAGTAACAACACACGGTTAACCAAACAATGGCCTGATGGGCCAGATACCTTACTGATAAATATGGAAAGTACTGTGAGGGCCGGGCTCCTCCACTAGGACAGGATTGGGCCCTGCGAGTGCGGGGGCTCGGGCCTTCAAGTATCAACCAAACGCCCACCTAGGGCTGGATTATGAGGTAAGCACCCCTGAAGTACACTTAGGGAATTGTAATATTAGTGCAGGCATGCTTTATAGATGCATGGGGAAACCTGTGCGTCGGAGTTATGCAGGCGCCTCTTATAGTACTGATTGCTTAAATTTGAAAGTAAGAGGGCCAGGCTCTGACACTAGGACAGGATTGGGCCCTGCGAGTGCAAGAGTCCTGGCCTCCAACAACATACTAAAGCCCGCTCCAGGACAGGATTAAGCCCTGCGGGAGCCTGGGCACAGATAGACAAAACTCAAACACCAACTCTCCGAAGTGTTAATTATTAGCATATCTTACTTTCTCTTATCCAAATTATATGCTACTTATGTTAATTATCATCCCTATATCAATTTGTCTATCCATTAGCTCAATGATGACTTTATTATAGGTTACTTACTTTACTTATTCTACCTCACCCTACGATATTTATTACTGTAATCTGTTACTCTGTTATACATTTTCCTCCCCTAAACTAATTTAATTATAAGTAAACTCCCACCAATTAATGAAGTAGAAACTGGCTGCCTCCTCGTGGCTAGGGATGGGAGCGGGGGGTTGGGGCAACCTGCCCTCAGCCCCCTGCTGCTAAATGCCAGTCGCCAGCCACAAACAACAACCACACACAACACACACCATAATGAACACCGAGTAATACCCTAAAAATTTAACCTTTAAATTATCTTCCCCCCCTTTTTACCCCTTCCCCCTCTTCTAAATTCCTTCCTCCTTCACACCCTTTCCTTAGAGGAATTCTAATTTATACTGCTGGCAAAAACTAGCTTAACAAACGGCGGACATAGGGGCCACCCTGGAAACCGCCAGTAACGTACAACAATACTTTGCAGTACCTTGTGATGAAGGAAATCACCTGTGGGAGATAAGATATTTCGGTTAATAAGCATTTCTGGAACTACGTTGATATAAAATATTTTTATTGTCTACATATGAGGAACTCATTCCTGAAGTTATGGCGTGTATTTTTGAGACACCCTGTATATAGATAGAGAGGACATCATGAAAACAGATGTTTGAAAGAGGGTGACAAATTAAGTTTATAAGAACCAAGTTAGTTGTTTATAAAGCCAATTTCAATCTCAGAAGAATCACTGTGTGCGCACGCGTGTGCGTGTGTGTTAGAGAGAGAGAGAGAGAGAGAGAGAGAGAGAGAGAGAGAGAGAGAGAGAGAGAGAGATACTTTCTCTTCTGTCATGATATTTAAGTTAAGCTAATTCTTTGGGTATTAGTGCATGTGTTGCTAGAAAGAAATATTGTAAGTCACATGAGTCAATCCTATGTGGTGATCTTGTGTTAATATTTCATCATATCATTTCTTGAAGAGAACTTGGTAACTCTTAATGAAGAAGTGGACCTGGATGTCACGGGTTATTCCAAGAGAAGGAAATCACATATTAATAAAGTTTCAACATCTAGCACTTGTGTACACACACAGTAATGGTATGAGACCATGTAATTTTAATGCTAATTTCAAACTTTGGTAAGTTTTCCTAATGGCTTGACAGCAATCAGTTAAGGTTAATTTTCCTCAGTCTGGGAAAGTGAATTTTCATATATATATCCTATTGATCAAAGAAGGAAAGAATTAATCTGATGGACCTTACTACTTGAATATTGGAACATGAGAATGATGTTTACTGATATTCATTATGTTTAGTTCTGTAAAATTATCATTTGGGCAAATGTCTTTTATCTCACTTAAAATAACCAATGAGAATATAGAACTAGGGGGGGAGGGGTGTTAGTATTAGTAGTGGCAAATGATGCTAGAAAGTAAGATTATATAGCATTAGCAAAAAAAAAAAAAGAAAACAAACCCACCTTCCAATTTGACCTATCCATCTCTTACAACAGTTTGTTTCTTCCTTAAGTTTACTCAAGTTACCCACTTCTAAAACATCAGATGAAAGTTCGTTTCAGCAATCAACCAATTGCTGGCTGGTAAAGACAAACTTCCACACATCTATTCTGCAATCTCCTTCCTCAATTTTAATTTGTGCCCTTAAGTGTGTAGTCTGAACAAGAGGAAGAATGCAATCAGCAATAAGCTTGCTCAATCCATTCAAAACCAGATACCTAGTTTCCAGATGATGTAATTTTCAGAAATTAAGCTTTTCTTGCTGGAAGCACTCCTTTGTTACCCTCACCAATTTTGTTGCCCTTCTCTGTATCTTTTCTAGGAGCTCTACATCCTTCCTAAAATGAGGCAGCCTGTCTGCACTGCTCAGAGAACTTCTTATTTGACAGCACAATTACCCCCAAGTCTTTTTCATTTTCCACAACTTCAGTGTAGTGCCACACAGTTGATATGTTCATATGAGATTACTTTGCATTTGTCAATGTTAAAACTCAATTGCCATTTATCAGCACAACTGCCTAATTTTTTTGGATCTTGTTGCAGTAGCATACCGTATTACCGTTATTAACCAATGTGACAACCTTCATATGTACAAAATTAGACATTCACCCTGATATATCTTCATCAATATCATTGATAAATACAGAAAACAACAATAGGCTCAAACCCTGGGGGATTCCACTGATAACATTAATCAATGAAGAACAGTGTCCTTTGATAACAAATTCTTGTCTTATTATTATTACTAGCCACATGCAAGGAAATCTGAGGCTTATGCTGCACCAGTCAAAAAGAAATTTCCGAGTTACTCTGTGTGAGAGAGAGAGAGAGAGAGAGAGAGAGAGAGAGAGAGAGAGAGAGAGAGAGAGAGAGAGAGAGAGAGAGAGAGGCGAAATTACCAAGAAAGAGAAGAATAATGATATCTAGCTCAGGACCCTGGGTGTGCCAAGCCCATAATCACTGAATGTCTTCTCCCACTCAACCGGAGTCTATATTGTGCAACAGTATCCCAAACATTTTGTGAAATCCAAATATATGATATCAAAATTATATTTTGCATCCAGTTCCTTTGTTACTGCATTATAGTTACCAGTCAAACTGATTAGACAAGTTGCCTCTTAAAATGAATTTCATGCCGTGACTGAAGTATAAGTGCACTCCTGTCTAAATGGTCCTTCAATACTTCATTAACCACTGACCCCATTATTCTCCTTGGAACAGAAGTTAAGCTAACAGGTCTGTAATTACTCATGACATAATTTGACCTCTCCTTTGTGAATTGGGGATACATTCCCATATCTCTGGTACACAAGGACTTCCCCTGAATCCAAGGATGCTCTAATAATTATGGCTAAAGGTTTGCTTACCGCCTTTGCTACCTCCCTTAATATAATTAGATAGATGCCATCCATCCTAATTTCTCTAAAACTTTCCTCTCGGTCATTACAAAATCATTTAGCTCCCTGGCAGGGTTTGATAAGCTTCTGGCATTCACTCCTCTAAAGAATTCCTCATCTGTGAATGTAGATCCAAAATACTTATTCAGCTTACGAACAACCTGATCAGGATCATCAACAGCTGAGCCACTGATATCAAGTGGACCTATGTGATTCATACCCTTCTTGTCAGTGTTTACATAAGAAAAACCTTTTATATTTTTCTTTGAATCCTTTGCCAGAGTTTTCATAATTTGCCTTAGCTTGCCTAACATCCTTTGTGACTTGACTGCAGACTATTTAATATCTACCATGGACCTGTGCAACACCTGATAATTTATATGCACTTTTCCAAGCATTTTTATTTTGTTTACTGCATTTTTCTACACTGCAATGAGTCTCAATTAGTTCATCTGACATCCATTTGGGTCTAAGCCTTAAATAGTATTTCATGGTTGGAATGAAAAGCCTTCTATGATTAATCCTTGAACACTTCCCATTTAGAATTTGATGATATTAACATCATCAGTTGGTTCCACTATATAGAATTTAAAAACTGTCTCAGACCACTGTGGTCATCTTTACAAAAGCAAAAACCCCTCCCTTTACCATCAAAGACAGTTAAATATTTAAGTATGTCCCATATCCATACACTATGTTCACTGCCACCTAGTTGTTCTTTTATCTGCAGATTTTTAATGCATGAAGTATAACTGCTGATAATCAGAATAAGAATATTGCTCTCTCTTGTTAGCTGTCTAACATGCTGCTGTAGAAAACAGTCACACAATTAATTCACAAAAGTCATGTTATGTTTGAGTGACCAGCCCTCAAGTTCCAGTCAATATCTAGAAAGTTAAAATCTCTCATTATAATACATTCTTACTTATTGGCCACTCTACTTTTCTGTACAGCTGATCATTATACTCATCAGGATCATTAAGCCTATAAGACACTCCTACTCTCATTTTTGCTTTCCCCTTCTATCCTCTCTGCCCCTGCCTTGATTCAGGATGTCAGAACAACAATTACAGATACTATCAAGAAAGTGTAGAAGGATATGAAGGTTAAAAGTATCTGCCTCCTTGGAAATAAAGGAGTTTTGTTAGAAACTACCAATCCAAAAGATGCTAACAGAATTACTAACATTTTGACTTTGAAAGAGGCTGGGCTTTCTATAGAGAAGCCAAAGTTGTCAAATCCTATTGTGCTAATTTATATAATTCCTAAAGAATATACAAAAGAGGAGATCCATTAGGACCTTTACAACAAAAACTTTAAAGATTATGAGTTTACTCAGGAGGAAGTAAACAATGAAACAACTTTTAGGTTTAATTCAGGATCAGGAATCAAAGTTACAAATTGGGTGATTGGATTTAGTCCTTGCCTTTATAAGTATTTATTTCAGATTAATAGAATTTTTCTAGGATTTGGCTCCCATTGGTTTTGGAAGTTCATGGTTGTGAACAAATGTTTTTGTTGTCTCGGTTATGGACACTCTGCACAGATGTGTTCTCACAAGATTGTTTTCTGTGGCCACTGTGCTAACAGTGGTCATGTCTTTGCTGAATGCCTTCATAAGGTTTGTTTGTTATTTGGTTTTTAGGAGCATTAGCAACTAAGGCCATATTGCTCCAGGGATATGCAGTGGTCATTCCCTGACCTTTCCCGCACCCTCCGTATTTGGCCTTCATAAGGAGGACCCTCTGTAGTGTAGTAGTAGTAGTGGCACTTGATGCAAGAAAGCAAGTGTAGGAGCTTATGCAGCATCAGCCAAAAAAAAAAAAAAAAAAAATCACACCATACCCTCCAAATGCCTGTCCAGTTCCTCCTTAAATTTATTTAACCTATCAACTTCCACAACGACAGATGGAAGTTTGTTCCAGCAATTAACCACCCGCTGGCTAAAGGAAAATTTCCGCACATCTATTCTACATCTATCCTTTCTTAATTTGAACTTATGTCCCCGTAGGTTCGTATTCTGAACAAGTGGGAGGATCCCATCAGAATTCAGCGTGCTCAACCCATTCAAGGCCTTATAGACCTCAATCAGATCACCGCGCAGGTGCCTAGTCACCAGCCACTGCAATTTGCAGAACTTAAGCCTCTCTTGGTAAGAGGATCCCTTCATTCCCCTCACCAATCGTGTTGCTCTTCTCTGTACACGCTCAAGCAAATCTACACCCTTCCTAAAATGAGGCCTCCAGACCTGTACGCAGTACTCAAGGCGTGGCCTGACCATTGCCTTATACAGAGGGACAATCACCTCCTTTTCCCTGCTAGCAAAATTCCTATATATCATTGACAAAACCCCATGACCTGCCCTAGCAGCCTGTCTGCATTGCTCAGAAAACTTCATATCTGACTGCACAATTATTCCCAGGTCTTTTTCATTTTCTACCACCTTAAGTATGGTACCACACAGTTGGTACGTTTCTCTGGGGTTACTTCTACACATATGCAGTACTTTGCATTTGTCAAGGTTAAACTTCAGTTGCCATTTCTTAGCCCATCTGCCCAAATTATCTAGATCCTGTTGCAGTAGCACACTGCCATGACTGTCATTAACAACCCTGCCAACCTTCGTGTCATCCGCAAACTTCGACATTAAGCCTGATATACCTTCATCAATATCATTGATAAATATACAAAACAACAGTGGACCCAACACCGAACCCTGTGGGACTCCACTAATAACATTAGTCCACGAAGAGCAGCACCCATTGATTACCACCCTCTGTCTTCTCCCACTTAACCATCCTTTTATCCATTGTAGCAACTTACCCTTAATACCATTCTGCTCCAATTTGTACAGTAGTCTTCCATGCGCAACAGTGTCAAAAGCTTTCCTGAAATCCAAGTATATGATATCAAAATTATTTTTTGCATCCAGTTCCTTTGTGACCACATCATAATAACCAATCAAATTTGTCAGACAAGACTTTCCCTTAACAAACCCATGCTGTGTCTGAATTATTGCTGCAGTCTTGTCTAGATGATCCTGCAATGCATCTTTAACCAGTGACTCCATTATTTTACCCGGAACAGAAGTTAAACTAACTGGTCTGTAATTACTCGTGTCACCCTTCGAACCTCCTTTGTGAATTGGGGATACATTTGCACATCTCCAGTCCGTGGGAACCTCCCCTGAATCCAAGGATGCTCTCATAATTATGGCTAAGGGTTTGCTTAGTTGCTTTGCCACCTCCTTTAATATAATCTGTAAAAACTGTGTATAAACTGTAAAGGAAGAAACAAAAATTGTAGTCACTCAGACAGGGATAGTAAGTGTCCCGAGTATATTACAGCAGTGGAATTAGTTAACAAGCATACCATTAATGAATAGTATACAATTCTTCTTGGATCATTTACAGGTAAAAATAAAATTCAGAGATCTTTAAAAGTTTTATAAATAAATTGTCAGAGATCCAGGGTAGTTGCAGTTGAAATAAGGGATGCAGCAATGGACTCTACCTCATGTAGAATTATTGCTTCTTGTGATTCTCCACCAAAGGCTGCTATCGTTATTTTCAACAATGATTTGGTTGTAACAACAATTACTGGGGAATGTTCTTCCAACATTGCTTGTATTTCTGTGTCTCTACAAACATTTTCCTGTTATTTAGTGTCTTTATATTGCCCCACCTGAGGATATTCAGCTGACCTTGCATCGTTTGGATAGAGTATGTACTAGATTTGCCTCTAGCAGTCTGGTTATAGCAGTAGACTTTTAACGCTGTTTTTATTTTGGCATAGTGGGAATACTGATGCCTGAGGGGCTCAGCTGGAAGATTTGATTTTGAATTTTATAATCTATGTCCAGAATCTGCCAAATAAGCCTTATACATTTTCAACGTGAAATGGAGATGCTAACATTGATGTTACTTTAACTTCTCACATGTTGGACGGCTGCATCCTAGGTTGGGATGTACTTCCTACTATGATTAACAGTGATCACAGTGCACTGACATTTTGTGTTACTCCAGATTCTGTGCATGAAATTTTGGCTGTGAGAGACTTAAGAAGGTTTTCTATGGACAAAATGAATTGGAGAAAATTTAAAGATTACCTCAGTGTAATTTATAATAATTACCTTAGTAAAATTTATAATGAGGAGCAGATTTCTTTACTTATTGCTCTTAATGCACATGAATTTGTGACCCATGTTGAGTACACTTGTGTCAGGCGATGCAGCACTTGACTAGATGACAACAGTGTAAAAAGACTCCTATTCCTTGGTGGACGTCAGCTATGTATGAACTGAGATCTCAGGTTCAAATGGAAGGAGAATGTATTAAAGGAATAGACACTTATAAGAGCTGGATTACAGCATTTGAATGATAATTATCGAGATCTGCATAAGTGGCATCATAGGGCTATTGCTGAAAGTAAGATTGCATGCTGGCAGAATCTTGTACACGAGGTTGGAAATTCTGAACCCTGGGGGTCCGATTTATAAGATCTCACATAACAAAATGTTGAGTCGAGAGGTGCATAATACTGTGGCATATGATAGTTGAAAAACTGATAATTGGCAGAATACAGTTGACATAATTGTCAGGAATCTTTTCCCTGAGGATTTGCCTCATTTGGATTCTCCTGATCAAACTAGGATCTGCTTAGAAAATTTTGGACACACAGGTTCTTCTGATATTGATCTCTTTTCTCTGGTGGAACTGGGCGCAGAAATTGCTAAACTTAATGTAAAAAAATGGTCCTGGCTTGGACTTAATTGAGAACCAAGTATTGATCAAATTCTATGAATGGTTTCAGTAGGTCCTGCTGAATCTTTTTAATAAATGTTTATTGGAGGATATTTTTCCTTATTCCTGGAAACTGGCTTTATTTAAGGTTTTGCACAACCCTGGGAAGCCTAAAGCAGATCTACACATGTACAGACTCATATCTCTTCTTGCAAATTTGGGTAAATTATTCAAGAGATTATTGGTTCAAGGATTCTTCAAATGCAATTTCAGTACTTTTAAATTACATAAGATCATCTCTAAGCAAGTACATGCTTACTGTTTTTGTGGAATTTGAAGGAACCTTTGACTCGGTCTGGCGGGGAAGTGTTCTTAGGTATCTGTGCATGGCAAGTGGGAACAATTATATATATATCAAGTGATATGCTCGCATTTTCAGAAGTGGACTGTTAAGGTCTGTTCTAAGCATCTGACATTCAGCAGAACTGTTACTAGGGGGTGTCCTCAGTGTTTGGTCCTGGGACCTCTGTTTTGGATCAATGGCTCAACCAACACAGAGTGTGATCAATTCCTTAAAGTGGCATATGCAGACGACTTGGTGATTGGCATGTCTGAAAGATCAAGATTAATTTTAGAGCAACGTATTCGGCATATATTAGATGATCTCTCAAGCTGGACTAGCTTGAATAAACTCAAAATCTCTCCTAAGAAAACAAATTTTATGGTCTTTAAAAACCACTTTGATTACAATTGACCCCCCCTAGGGTGCTGTTGGATGGTTCTCAGATTCTGTTTGTTGCCAAGGTTAAATATCTTGGACTCATTTTGGATGACGGTTGGATTTTTGAAGCATGTGTCACATATTAATGAAAAAAAACAGGAACTTTACTTTCTTGGTAGTACGAATTTCTAGAAGCCAATGGGGATTAAATAAAAGAACTTTATTTCTTTGTTATAAATCAATTTTTCTTCCAACAGCTTCATATATACTGATGGAGTATGGTTTGGTGCTGTGGTTAAAAATAAAATTACATCTAAATTGATGTCCTTACCCATGGTCTCTGCTCTTGACAATCCTTCTAGCTCCTAGAACAGTCTCTACAGTTGCGCTAGAAGTGATTGCAGGAGCTCTTCCTTTATTTGTTATCGTGGCATGACATATAGATTAAGATGAGGATTATATGCCAGTTTTGTGGACATTACTACTGATTCTACAAATGTCAAAGAGGAAAAACTTCAAATCTGGAATTAACTAATTGATATTTGGCGAACTTGTCGCATTTCAACGAATCTGGTAAGATTACAAGGAAATTTATTACTCAAGCAGATTTTGCGATGTCTAAATCAATTCTGTCATGGTTTTCTCCCACAATGTATACAACCAATCTGTTGACTGGACACACAATCAACAGATAGGTGGTAGATGACTTTCATCAACTAGTGAAATATCACCACTTTGCTTATTGGAGGCTTGAAGTGGTGAAACCCATATTTAGTTTCTAGAGCAAAGTTTCCAGCGCCCCCCTCCTCCCATACTTCTCCTTCAGCCCATGCACGGTACTCAGTACTATAGGTTTTGATACCTTTCGTGTTTGGGGTTTTCATAAAAAAAAAAAAAAAAAAAGTTGTTGACTCTGCACTAGCTGGCCACAGCTCATATCGAGCTCAAGTAATTTTGATAGGGTTTGAAGTTTCACCCCTTCTGTTCCTGTGGAGAGGAGGAGTTCTGGTCGAATGTACTTTTTAGTTGTGGTCAATATAACATGGAACGACAAATGTTTATGAATAGTGTTCCAGATCTTACAGAAGATAATGTGCTTATTCTGGTTGGCAGTCCTGCTAACTTTGAAACTCTTCAGATCTTTTCTCTAGCTGTCTTCTCAAAAAGAACTTGCTCAGACGTCTCTTTTAGAACTGGTAGACAAAAACTGGTGATGGCAGAGGATTAACTGCGATTACTTCCTGGACTCTTTAGTGCTAGACCTGACTGTTTTCTTGTCTGGTCTACATCTCCAGTGTAAATACCATTTTTTTTTTTTTTTTTTTTTTTTTGCGGGCTCCCTGGTATGGGTGACCAGGGAGCAGGATTGCTGGCACCCGTTGGTATTACACTACATCCGGTGAGTGCCATAAATAAGGTCACACTGCCAGAGACTGCAGTCAGAAAGAACCTGTCTGTGGTCACTGGGCAATAGCTGGCCATGATTACAAAAATAAGTCTCAGCAGCCAAAATGTGCTACCTGCAAGGCAGCACGGCTGACTATACATAGTATTAGGGATGATAAATGCCCCTGTTATAAAAAAAATGGTAAAACTTATAAAATCTAGAAGCAACTATGCACCAGATTGAAAACATAAATGTGACTAGGGTTCTAAATCTCGTCCAATTGAATGCTCAAAGAGCAAGAGCTGTTATAGATCAGATCAAACTAGAAGAAAATAATAGAGATCTAGTAGGGCTCCAGGAGCATGGAACCCTACACACATATGGGTAGGGAACAAGGATACCCAAGAGTATTAAAATAATAGAATACACCTCAAGTGTCCCTTCTACAGCAATAGTAGTTAAAAACACTGACCTTACAGTCACAAAGGTGAGTCACCTCTGCTCCCCAGTGGCAGTATGTGCCCATATCATCAGTGTTGTAAGACAGTTTTACATTACTTCACTATATTCCAGGCCAGGTGAAGATATAAATTCAACTATTGAATACCTACAAGCAGTCACAGACTTCCTACCCACTGCAAATATCATAGTGTGTGCTGATGTCAACTGCTGGTCAGCCTTATGGCACAGCTGTACGGAAGACAGAGCACGCACACACAATGGCAAGATACTTTCAGACTATACCGCTACATCATCACTTCAAGCACTAAACCAACCAAATAACCTCCAACTTTTAGCAGTACCATGTGGGAGGATGACAATGATGTTACTCTTGCCACCAATTCAATAGCTTATAAAATTACAGACTGGTGTGCCCAGCCAGTCTGGACCACATCAGATCATACCACCACCATCAAACTAAACAGGCAGTTACAAACAACCCAATACTCTTTGTTGGATATCAAAAGGTATAACTTTTTAAAGGTAAACTGGCAGATTTTCACAGAACATAAAGCAGCTGAGCTGCAAAAACAGGAAAATGAGTGGTCTAGATCAGGCAACAGTAGCCTGGACAAGCAAGCACTGACTATGACAAACATTTTAACAAAAACAGCAAACCTGTCTATCCCACAGAAAAAACCAAGGAAGTGGGCAGTCCCCTGGTGGTGCCTTAACTGACTATACTCAGGAGAAGGGTGCACCAGGCAAGGAGAAATTTTCAAAGAGACAGAACATCTTGGCCACAAAATGAGGTGGATGCACTGAGAGATTCTTATAGAATCTCTCAAGAATCAGTATACAGCCCCTATAAGAAACAAGAAAAAGGAATGCTGGGGGCACTTGGTGGAAACAATGACCCTTGGGGATTTGTCTACAGCATAGTGAGCAACAAGCTGCAAACAGGAGATGTCTTAGAAACTACTGTCAAACCAGATGAAATACCAACCCTGTTTTGGGCAGATTCTGTAAAAAACATCTTAGACGTATTATTCAGACTGAAACTGGAGATCATTCCCCCGCCCAGCTAGACATTATAAAAAAAAACACTGAATATGGCAATGCCAATATAGAATCTCTGTTTTCTATACAAGACTTAGAAACAGCACTATCTAAAACCAGGTTTTGAGCTCTTAGAGGTTGAGATTATCAAAAAATTAGTGGAAATAGCATCAGGCAAATTAATAGCACTATATTATAAATGTATGACAGAAGGTATATTATCTAAAATATTAGCATTAGCATTAGTTGAGGCATACAATGCAAGAAAACAAACTTATACAGAATATTGAAAAAAGCTGTGTTAAGATTAAATCTCAAAAATCTTGAGAAACCCCTTATTGATTGCAAATCATATAGATCAATAGCTTTACTCACTGCACTGGGGAAAAGATATGAAAGATTAATATATAGCAGATTAGCTCAATACTACACAGAAGCAGGTTTATATTACAACAATCAGTATGGTTTTAAGCAGGGAAACTCTATAGAGGATACTATGCACCATCTACTGACAATAGTTAAAAACTCAGAGGAGAAATATATGCTGGCAATCTCTGTTGACTTGGCTGGGGCATTTGACTTACTCTGGTGGCCTAGGGTCCTTGGGGGACTCTGCCAGGCAAATAGTAGTAGTAGTAGTAATGGAGGCAGGTGATGCAAGAAAGCAAGCGCATGAGCTTATGCGGCATTAGCCAAAAAAAAAAAAAAAAAAAAAAAAAACACACCAATTGCACACATCCATTCATCCATTCCCTCTAAAAGTTTGTCTGGTTCCTCCTCGATATTATTTAAGCTATCAACTTCCACGACAGATGGAAGTTTGTTCCAGCAATTAACAAACCGCTGGCTAAAGGCAAATTTCCGAACATCTATTATACAACTGTCTTTCCTCAATTTGAATTTATGCCCTTTCAGGTTTGTAATCTGAGCAAGCAGAAGAATCCCATCAGAATTCAGCATTTTTAACCCATTCAAGACCTTATAAACCTCAATCAGATCACTTTGTAGGGGTCTAGCTCCAGCCACTGCAATTTGCAGGACTTAAGCCTTTCTTGGTAAGAGGACTGCTTTGTTTCCCTCACCAATCTTGTTGCCCTCCTCTCTACATGCTCAAGCATCTCAACATCATTTACATTTGTTCTGTAAATTTTTTTTTTTGGCTGATGCTGCATAAGCTCATACACTTGCTTTCTTGCATCACATGCTGCTACTACTACTATTATTCCCAAAATGAGGTCTCCAGACCTATATACAGCACTCAAGGCGTGGCCTGACCACTGCCTTATACAAAGGAATAATCACCTCCTTTTCCCTACTAGCAAAATTCCTTTATATCATCGATAAGACCTCATGACCTGCTCTGGCAGCCTGTCTGCATTGCTCAGAAAACTTCATATCTGACTGCACAATTACTCCCAAATCTTCTTCATTTTCTACCACCCTTAGTGTAGTACCACACAGTTGGTATGTTTCTCTGGGATTACTTCTACCCATATATAGTACTTTGAATTTGTCAAGGTTAAACTTCAGTTTTCACTACTCAGCCCATCTGCCCAAAATTTCTAGACCCTGTTGCAGTAGCACACTGCCATTACTGTAATTAAAAACGCTGCCAACCTTTGAATTATCTGCAAATTTCTACATTAAGCCTGATTACCTTCATCAATATCACTGTTATATAAACAAAACAAAACTGAATCCTGGTGGACTCCACTAATAACATTAGTCCACGAAGAGCAGCATCCATTGATAACCACACTCAACCACTCTTCTATCTATTGTAGCAACTTGCCCTTATTACCATACTACTCCAATTTGCACAGTAGTCTTCCATGCACAACAGTGTCAAAAGCTTTCCAAGACTTACATCAAAAATTTTTTTTCGCATTCAGTTCCTTTCTAACCACATCATAGTATCCAATAAAATTTGTCAGACAAGACTTTCCCTTAAAACCCATGCTGTGTCTGAATTATTACTGCAGTCTTTTCTAGATGATTCTGCATGCATCTTCAACTAGTGACTCCATAATTTTCCCAGGAACAGAAGTTAAACTAACTGATCTGTAATTACTCGTGTTACCCTTATATTCCCTTTGTGAATTGGGGATACATTTGCACATCTCCAGTTAGTGGGGACTTTCCCTGAGTCCAAGGATGCTCTCATAATTATGGCCAAGGGTAAGCTTACTTCCTTTGCCATCTCCTTTAATATATCTGGATAGCTCCCATCCTGGAGCGGATGGGAACTATCCAGTTATATTAAAGTAATATTATGTTTAACTTCAACAATTTCTCCTCCTCCACTTTACTCTCAGTTATTACAAAATCATTAAGCATCCTGTTACAGTTTGATAAACCTCTGGAATTTTCCTCCCTTAATAACTACTCATGCGTGAATGTAGATGAAAACTCATTCATATTATTAGCTATCTGAGCAGGATCATCAACAGTCGAACCATTGATATTAAATGGACCAATCTGATTCAACCCCTTCCTTCTAAAGTTTATATAAGTAAAGAAGTCCTTGCTGTTTTTCTTAGCATTCTTTGCCCAAGATTTCTCGTAATCTGCCTTCGCCTGCCTAACCTCCTTTGTGACTCGATAACAGACTAGCTTATATCTGCCATAGGCTTCTGTGTCACCTGATAATTTATATGCATTCCATGAGTCTCATTAGTTTATCTGACATCCACTTAGGCCTGAACTTTGAATAAAATTTCTTAATTGGTATGAAAAACCTAGTAGTTTATAAGATTAGTTCCTTGAATGCTTCCCACTTAGAATTTGCTGTTTGTTACATCATCAGTTGGCCCCACTGTACAGAATTTAAACACTGTCTGAGACCACTGTAGTCACCTTTACAGAAGCAAAAACCTTTCCCTTTACCCCTGATGGTAATTATATCTTTAAGTAAATCCCACATCAGTACATTGTGATCACTGCCACCTAGTGGCTCCTTTATCTGCAAATTCTTTATATACGAATAATCACTGCTGATAACCAGATCAAGAGTTTTACCCTCTCTGGTTGCCTCTTGAACATGCTGCTGCTGCAGAAAACAATCATCGAATAAATCATCCAAAGAAATGCCCCACAAAACCGCTATAAGGTAATAAACAGCTACCTCACAGACAGAAGTGTCTCAGTATGCACAAGGTTCTAGGAATTGACAACCCTGTGAATAAAGGCTACCCGAAGGGTTCAATCCTTGGCTCTTTCTTCTGGAACAAATTTCTTGCCAAGTTTTACACAGGATCTGGGCTCTGGGGAATACCTTGCCTTTGCAGATGACATGATTTTCCTTGTAAAAGGTAATATGCGATCGACTGTAGAGCAGAGATCAAATGCCACCCTCTTGCAGCTACACGAGTGGGCACAAATGAACTCAAAAATATCGCTTAAAGCTCAAAATATCGTCTGAAAAAACCAAACAAATACTTCTAAAAGGCAATTTGGACATAAGAAGGCATCCGCAAATCACAATTATCACAACTACTATAAAAATGGTAACAGAACTAAAATATCTTTGATTCAAAATTTTTATCCCCATTTGACCCACTTGGCAAAGAAAGTCAGAAATTATGCAGGTATGGTTGCCAGGATCAGTTGAGCAGACTGGGGACTCAAAAGAAAGACCCTGGCAATCATATACTGTGCAATGTTCTTAGCAGTTATCACCTATGGAGCCGGTGTGTGGTTCACCCAGTCGGCCATAGTAAGAAATAAATTAGAATTGATACAAAAGACAATACTTCTCACTATTACCAAAGCATGTCCAACAGTAAGCATATCTGTGCTACAGTTGCTGGCTGGAGCTCTCCCACTTTACCTGGAAGTAGCCAAAAGAGGCTTGAATTATAGACTTAAAAAGGGCATTCCCACAGAATTTCTGGGGATAGCCCTTGATACAGCCAACACCTTCAATGCTGAAAGAAAAAAAATAGCCACAAAGCCCCATTACCTAAGGGAAACAAAGTGGGAGCAGGAAACCAGAGGTCTGGTTACAAAAAGGTTTCTGCAACAGGTGGCAATGGTTAGCTCAAAGCCACAAGGGTGGTATGCCCCTGGACTTTTTACAACATTTATATTGACAGGTCACAGCTCAATAAAGGCAAAGCTAACTGCACCTGTGGTGAGAGTGAAGACGGCACACATTCTATATGAATATATAATTTTTGACATTTCCAGAACACAGCGAATAGTACAGATTGGCCCAGATATGAAGAACATCTGTTCATCATAGAACAGGAAAATTACAAAGCCTTTATAACCATCAGGGGTAAAGGGAAGGGTTTTTGCTTTTGTAAAGGTGACTACGGTGGTCTGAGACAGTATTTAAATTCTATACAGTGGGACCAACTGATGATGTTACCAACAGCAAATTCAAAATGGGAAGCATTCAAAGAACTTATCTTAGAAGCTACTAGGCTTTACATACCAACTAAGAAATATTGTTCAAGGTTTAGGCCTAAATGGATGTCAGATGAACTAATGAGACATATGGCAGAGAAGAAAGATGCATGGGATACATATAAATTAATGGGTGATATGGAAGCCTATGATAGATATAAGCTGATCTGTAACCAAGTCACAAAGGAGATTAGGCAGGCAAAGGGATTATACGAAATCTTTGGCAAAGGATGCTAAGAAAAACAGCAAAGAGTTCTACCTATATAAACTCTAGAAGGAAAGGGATGAATCAGATTGGTCCACAAGTTATTGATGGTTCAACTGTTCATGATCCTGCTCAGGTGGCTAACAAACTAAATCAGTATTTTGTATCTACATTCACACATGAGGAATTATTCAAGGAGAGGAATGCCAGAGGTAAATTAAACTCTGGCAGTGAGCTAGATGATTTTGTAATAACTGAGAGGAAAGTGGAGGAGAAATTGTTGAAGATAAACATAAAAAAGGCAACGGGGTGGATGGGATCTATCCAGTTATATTAAATGAGGCAGCAAAGCAAGTAAGCAAACCCCTAGCCATAATTATGAGAGCTTTCTTAGACTCAGGGGAGGTACCCATGGACTGGAGATGTGCAAATGTGACCCCAATCCACAAAGGAGGATCAAAGAGTGACACAAGTAATTATAGACCTGTTAATTTAACTTCTGTTTCAGGGAAATTAATGGAAGCACTAGTTAAAGAAGCACTGCAGGATCATCTATATAAGACATGGTTTTGTTAAGGGAAAGTCTTGTCTCAGAAAGGCTTTTGATACTGTTGCACAAATTGGAGCAGTATGGCATTGGAGGCAAATTGCTGTTATGGATAAAGGGATGGTTGAGTGGGAAAAGACAGAGTGTGGTAATCAATGGACACTGCTCTTCATGGACAAATGTTATTAGTGGAGTCCCTCAGGGTTCAGTGTTGGGTCCATTGTTGTTTTCTGTATTTATAAATGATACTGATGATGGTATATCAGGCTTAATGTCCAAGTTTGCAGACGATACGAAGGTTGATAGGATTGTTAAGTATGCTAATGACAGTACGCTGCTGCAACAGGATCTAGAAAAGTTGACCAGATAGGCTGAGAGGTGGAAAATGAAGTTTAACACTGACAAATGTAAAGTACTACATATGGGAAGCAGTAACCTCAGAGTACCGTATCTACTCTGTGGTACTACACTGACAGTGGCAGAGAATGAAAAGGACCTGGGGGTAATTGTACAGGCAGATATGAAGTTTTCTGAGCAGTGCAGATGGTCTGCAAGAGTAGCTCATGGTGTCTTGTCAATGATATACAGGAATTTTTCTAGCAGGGATAAGGAGGTGATTATCCCCTTGCATATGGCAATGGTCAGGTCACACCTTGAGTACTGTATACAGGTCTGGAGGTATCATTTCAAGAAGGATGTAGAGCTGCTGGAATGAGTGCAGAGAAGGGCAACAAGATTAGTGAATGGAACGAAGGGTTGCTCTTACGAAGAGAGGCTTAAGTTTTGCAGATTACAGTGTCTGGAGACTGTAATCTCCAGCGAGATGATCTGATTAAGGTGTATAAAGTTCTGAATGGTTTGAGCATGCTCAATGCTGGTCGGATTCTTCCTCTTGCTCAGAATAATCACCTGAGAGGGAATAAATTCAAACTGAGGAAGACAATTGTAGGATAGATGTGCAGAAGTTTGCCTTTAGCCAGCTTTTGACAGGTATTTGGAAAAACGGAGGGGTGAAATGGGAGCAGTCTTTTTTTGGCTGATGCTGCATAAGCTTGTTTTCTTACATCGTATGCCTCTACTAATACTAATGCTAACCTTCACACAAAAAATATTCAAAAATGCACAGAACTATCCAAAGAAAGGCAATTCAGCACCACAGCAATTAAACAATAATCAACAGTTAAAACTGCCACGTCTCCCACCACACCTAGATGATGACTTAAAAACTGTCAGAATTGCCGTATTTTTTGCTCTGGCAGAAACCTGACATGACAAACCTGGACTGACCTGGGTACCACCTGCGAGTATCCTGCCATGTTTAGGAACCTGGGGCCCCCACATCAAATAAGTAACCATGTAGTAGGGGAGATATACAGGCAGCCAGGGGAGCAGATTAGCTGAAACATATCAGTAAGCTAGTAGTAAGTAGTAAGGAGAGGGGAGGAGGGAGGGAGAGAGAGGGAGAGAGAGAGAGAGAGAGAGAGAATGAGTCTTATGGTGAATGGAAATGAGTGGAACAGCAAATGTAATTGACCGAAAGAATAGAAAGTTAATAATAACTTACATTACTTTATATATACTAACAACAGAAACACTATCACTGCATTCTCTCCCGGCCTTCAAAAAACGTGTGGCTAGGCCTGCACCACAACTGAAGAATAACAGTAAGTCGAGGTGCCCAGAGAGTGCAATGCAGAAAGCAAGAGTAGAACAAATGAAACGGAAAGCCAGAAGAATGAATGAGAGTGTGAGTGTGTGATAAAGAATGAAAACCATAAATATTACAGTAGGTACACATTAACCCTAGTTTTAATCTTTTATATTCTTATTTAGATTAGTATTTAAATTTACGTTACACACCACTGCATCCCTGCCCCGGTGTGTGAGAAAAAAGATGAATGAGTGAAATATATATATATATATATAAAAAAAAATATATATATATATATAACAGAAAAACAAATTATAATAAAATATAAGAAAAAAGTATAAAAACAGAATGCAGATTATGAATGAAGTACAGCCACACCCTGACTTACGTAATTCGGAATTTCCCTAAATGCTTATGCAGCACTCACAAATTTGATTGAAGCAAAAAAGAAATGTTCGACGAACATGTAGATAGAATTATTTATTCAATTTTTTTATCTCGTGAGCAGGAAAAATTATAAAAGTGTACAAAATACAAAAATTTCAAAAAGAGAGAGGGGACAGTTGTTGTTGTTGTTGTTGTTGTTTGGTTTTTTTTAGGAGCATTAGCAACTAAGGCCATATTGCTCCGGGATTTGCGGTAGTCATTCCTTGACCTTTCCGCATCCTCCGTATTTGGTGGTGATGGGCTCGAACCCCGGTCTAATCAAGAAGCGTGTGCTATGCAGTGCTGCTCCTTCCCACCTGGCTACGGAGGCGCCAGAGGGGACAGGCATGATGTCAGAAAGTTTTACCTTTCGAGCATTTTTGCCAGAATTAACTCTCCAGCTGATAAGCACGCCACTGCGGAAATTGAGGGCGTGGAGATTTAGAAGGGGATTTTTTCAACACATTACAAAATTTCTCTGCAGCTGCAGAATCGGCACTAGTGACTTCACCATCATACTTTAATGTTTTGGAAACCAGCGTGATGCTTGAACCTATTAAACAACCCATTTTTTTCCACGAACGTGGCTTGGGGTTTCCTGTACTTATCCTTAATATCTTCATAAATACTTCTTGCTTTTGCTTGAATGATCATTGAACTCAGGGGCACTTGCTTCTGAATCTGATGTTCCATCTATATTATTAATAGCTTTTCCACCTTCGACAGAGCACCTGAATGCTGTTTTGTGATCACTGTTAATCTTAAGTGCATTGATCCTTTAACATGTTCTTTTATATGCGCACTGTCCCTTAAAATAGAATTCACTGTTGAAGCAGCAAAACCAAATTTCGTGCAATAGATGACAAACTTTGTCCTGCTTCATATTTCTTAATTAATCATCTTCATTTCTAAATCAATTTTGTTTCTTTTCCTAGCACTGCCAGCACTTGCACTTTCCATTGGTCCCTTTCCCTTCACCACTGTAATAAGTAAATAGGAATGAAGAGAAGATTCTGAAAATTTATTTATGTTTTTTAAATGATTGAACATTTCAGTGAAGGGGACCTCATTTCACCATACCGTAACATAAAAACTCACAGAATTCCAATTATTGGTATTATCGCAAATGCAATAAGATCGAGCTTACTACCCGTTTATAATAGATTATGCTAACAGAAAAGCCCAATAAACAGGAAAGTGCAAATTGTTTTATATTCATGACCTCCAGAAATATGCTTTGCTGACTGGGCTAACCAGGTGGGTAAAGTGCCTGTCTGGCAACCCAAAGGTCGCGGGTTCAAATCCCGCCTCGGGCTTGCATCAGAGTAAAATGTAAAAACTTTGGGAGGTGCATTATGGCCACGGAAGCCGATACACTAACAAAAAAAAAAAAAAAAAAAAAAAAATTTGCTTTAGAAAAATATCACAAAGGCTTTCAAAATTGATTCTTATAACAGAAGGTACGATAACGATGAAAGTGTAGTGCAATTTTCATTATAAAAATTACCTTTTAGGGAGATAAATAGCTTAGTTTTATACCGAAAATTTCAACTTCCGAGGTCTTGGAACGAATCACCACAAAAAAAAAAACAAAAAAAAAAAACAATGTGTTATTGGATCCACACTACAATATTTTCACGATACTTCCATTTATTCCTACGGGATGAAAAATATGTTTCCACAATTTTTTGAAGTTTGCACTGGCTGGCAAAAACTTATATAAAGTCGAATTTCTGTAAGTTGAGTATTACGTAAGCCGGGGAGTGCCTATAAATGTGTCTCTCTTCCCCCCACCAGGCGAGGATGGAGATTACTCCCTCTTTGCCTGGTAGGCTCCCCACAGGAAGCAACGTATCCCACCTCCGGAGCAGGATGGGCAGTTCTACCTTCCTACCGGATTCGACACTTACATGGACCTGACAGTGATCACTGACAGAGACATACTGAGCTCCACTGCCAACATGCCATTTGGCGATCTGAACCGGGTACTCGGTTCCCTTTAAAATCCCACCCCTAGGCAAGGGATTCAATGGGTCTCTTTCTATTCCCCCCCCCCATACTTCGCCTGGTTGGGCTCGTCTTCACTGCCTCTTTGGGGATGCCTACTCTATTGTCCCCATTCTTCTACTTGTTTTCCCCCAGTCTTCAGTCTTGCCCCCATTTTAACTAAATCAACCAAGTACATCCCTAACAATGCTGCCAAATTCTAATCGACATCTAAATTCAACTGCTTTCTTGTAAACCTCTTTCGGCCTTTCCAAATTCTAGTGTTTGCTCCTCCCCCTTTTATATATATAGGCCTTTCACTGAAATCCTTGGAAATTAGGTGGCTGGGCCTGCCAGAGTACTTAAACAGTCTACTAGGTGCATGACCTGCCTCCTTGTGGCAAAGTCTGGGCAATGGTGAGTCCCAATAGATAAATGGTCAAAGAAACAACACAACACAACACAAAATAACATTACACAACAAACCTCTCCCCCCACACTTTTTTAAATCCCTGGCCTCCACAGAGTTCTTGTGTCACACAGAGTACATAATGCAGAGATGGGAGAAACCCCTGGTGCCATCAGACAACTAATACACTTTACACTTTACTTTTCTGCCGGCAGGTGCAGGATTTTCAGCATTGCATATGCTTGACAGTGATAATAGACTCAGGTCCAGCTCCTTGTGCCTAGGGATGGGCACTAGGAAGCAGCTACCCAGGTGTTAGCTGCTCTCTGGTGGCGAAGTGGCCTGACACACACAACACAGAAACAGAACACACACACTCAGACTTCCATCTTTTAATGAATATACTTTTACAGGTCCATTTTGCAGATTTTCTGTACCATCACAGGAGTTAAAGGTGGAAACAGGCAATTGCCTAGGAGCTACCCACTACATGGACACACATGCACATGTCCTTTCTGTACCGGGTACTGACTGTGCAGCATGCCCTAGTTATTATGAGTAAATATGTTTTTTTTGCTTGGTGGATCCTATCACCATAAATGTTTTACTTTTCCTTAACAGCCCCATCCCATGTGAGGGTAGGTTCTTCTCACAGGGGCACCCTCTATTCCTTTCACTTCATATTTCCAGGTGGACAGCCTTCCTATTATCCACCTCAAACTTCTTCATCTGTTCCCTCCCTCTTCACTGTCACTCCTTTCACATTTTCCTCTTTTAGCATTCCTACCCCCCCCCCCCCCCCAGGGCCCTCCCTGGCAAGCTCAGACACAGTTCAGGGTTCACACCTGCCAGAACACTTTCTACCTACACTACATCCAGTTGCCTCTCCAAGGCCAGGACAGACAATATGGAGCCCCATTAGGGGCCCCCAGGTCAAATGCTGGAGGAACAACAAGCCAACACAACCTAACACTACACTATGCAAACTAACGCTAAAACTTACACTATCTCTGGCATTTACAGAGTTTGTAGCGTCATAATGTACGTTATGCAGTTTGTAGGGGAAACCCCAACTCCCAGTACTGCTTGACAATATACAAAATACACATTGTTCTCCCCATATTCAAATTCTGCATCCTTTATATCTGAATAACACCATGTCTCTGATATCCCTGCAGTGTCTGTATTTGATGACATGACCACACTTCAAATTCATCAAATTTATTAAATATGCTCCTAGCATTGGTGTACATACAATTATACAAGTGCCTGTTCTTAACCTGACACGGCCCATTTATTTATCTGTTTCATGATGATTCACAGTAGACCTTTAAATACGCAGCGCCTTGCTTACCAAGCTGCTGCACTTTCCAATAGAAACAGTGCAAGAATCATTTTCATCTTTGCCTGCAGCTACTGTTAATCTATTATTCTGTGTTTTCCCCCTATGCTAGCAGTTTTCTGACTCGCCTAACGCTGCCTCAATATCATCAACAAACATTCTTGCACCCTTTCTAACTAAACGAGGCTGATTCTACATCCCTGTAGAATCAGTCTCATCTGTTAGCAAGCATAGATCACAGTAAGAAAAAATTTACTCCATGGGCATTGCCCAATCTCTTCACAGCCGAATTGATTGACAAGATTCCCATTATATACTCCTTCCTATTAAGACTGGGCAGAATTGCAGACACTTTCAAATCTAACCCTAACTTGCAACTTTTCCTCAACATTGCCCTATACTTGTCAAGTAAGTCAGCAGATCTACTCTTAATGTCACTAGTGCCAATGTGCACAACAGTATCACATTTTGTGCCCTTAAAAGACGACATCTATTCTGCAATATCTTCAACTTTTGCCTCTGGCAGATATATCCCTGGTCCTATTCCATCTGTCCTTTTTGGACAATATATTTCCCGTTTCCATGACAATAGCTACTTCCTGTAGGACCAGTGCATTCTGCCCTAGAATATTGCTGATGTGTTGTCTGATGCGCAAGTGTGAGCTCTGACATTGAGTTGGGCAGCTGAGGGTTTGATGCCGTCCCCCCATTTTAATACTTTCCGGCGTATTTACCCTACTCTTCAAGCTCTCATAAAGGACCATCACAACGCTAAGTTGGCACCTCATTTCTTCACACTCTCTGCACCAGGCGCGCGCGCGCGCACACACACACACACCCACCCACCCCGGCTATATCATGTTTCCAGAAAGATCCACAAACATTTCTTCAGGCCATGATTCATAGGAGAACTTCCCCTTCAGTTCTCCATCGCGAGACACAGCACTTCTGCTGCTTTAAACCCATTGCTTTGCTGCTCTAGTCTGGGACATGATTTCCATTTCAATTCTAACAGAATTTAGAATAAATTAAACTAATACTCAAATGCAAGAATAACACTACTCTAATTCACCAGTTATGCAGCAACAATATGTTTTTTTTTTTTTGGTAGTTGTGGCGCATAGGCTTCTGTGGCCATATGCACCTCCCAAGGTTTTTGCAGTACTTTGATCCAAGCCTGAGGCGGGAATCGAACCCGTGACCTTTGGGTTGCCAGGCAAGCACTTTATCCACCCGGCTAGCCCGGTCGGCGCAACAATATGTACTAGCCTTATCAAGTTTACATTATCTGTATGTATGCAGAGCATTAGTACCTGCCTGGCAGAGGCTGTTACACAGCACATGTGCACTGTAAAACAACTGATTCATAAACTAGCTGTGCAATACTCTTCCTTAGCAACACTCTCCAGCAATTATACCTACTTGGTAGAG
This sequence comes from Mastigoproctus giganteus, assembly GCF_048544385.1. Classification (NCBI taxonomy): domain Eukaryota; kingdom Metazoa; phylum Arthropoda; class Arachnida; order Uropygi; family Thelyphonidae; genus Mastigoproctus; species Mastigoproctus giganteus. The sequence goes on along the minus strand of NC_143584.1, from coordinate 202,209,972 downwards.
GCTGTAATATAGCATGTGCCAAAGTCACTGGTTGTCTAATCCTGCATCTCTCCCACCCCTAGGGGAGATCTTCACCTTTCTCTCCCTACTTTATATTGAACTTTAACCTCCTCTATTACTATTTCTTCCTGCTCTCTTCAAGTGTTTCTGTGGGAGAACAGGAGGTAATAGCATTCCACTACCTTCCTCTTCTGCTTTCCCCTAATCCCTCATTATTTTCCTCTTGACACTTCATCAGGACTTGCCTTCCAAAACTCTAAGATGGCAGAAGGAAGACCAAACAGCCCATTTGGCCTCCCTTAGCAACACAGCAAGTTGCTAAATACACAAACCTATACAACACACACACACACATGGCTGGCTACACAGAAATGCTCACTATTGAGAAATGGGACTTTCTTATGGTGATAGCTAAGGATTCCCTTATGGGAATCCTTAGGTATTACCATAAGAAAGATATATGCATATCCTGCAGCCATCCCACAATCCATATAAGGACTATACCCTGTGATATCAACATATGAAAGTTTATAAAGTAACCTCTCATATGGGACAGAATCAAATGCTTTGCAAAAGCCAAAATAAATAGTATCAAAATTATTTTGTACACCTAATTCATGAATGACTTGTAATAATTAAACAAGATTTATTTACAAAAGCATGCTGTGTTTCCTTCTATCAAGATGCCTTTGTATTGCATTTTTAATCAATCTATTATAGCATCACTGAATTGAATGAAAATTTTGCCTTCATTCACATTACTATCTCCTTCTGAGAGCCTCTCCAAAGTAGTTAGTTACTAATCTCTATATCCCACATATTCTAACTCTCTTATTGAATGAGCAATCCTTTGACAAATTCAACAGGCATACTGCCAGTCTTTGGACCTTTTCAAGAATGTTGACCTCTTTTATCAGTGTGGCCTCCACATCCACACATAGCATTCTAATCTGTAATCCCAATGTGATCCAACTTATATACCAAACATAGAGGTCTGAGTCAAATGCTTTGCTAGAGTCTAAATAAACACTGTCCAAGTTATTTCCTATATCCAACTCATTACTAGCAATGTCACTACGTTAGTTAAACAAGATTTTCCCTTTACAAAATAATTGTGTATTCCCTTGAGGAAACCATATATAGATGACCCCCCCCCCATACTGCATTCTTACTTACTGCCTCCAGCATTTCCCCCACCACTCAACTTTATGAAACAATGTTTTCCCCGAAAAAGGGAACACAGTACGATTTTGGAAAGTTCAGTGGTAATTTTTTTTTTTTTTTTGCTATGGATATGCAGAAAAACAGGACCAATAATGTTCTGTTGATGATTTATCAAAACCATTGGATATAATAAAATGATTCCACTGTATAATGCAACTGTGAAACCAAATTGGAATGCTTTGTCCAATAATGGAAGCCACACCTAAAAAGAGGTACAGTCGGTCCTCGTATAACACGTGTTTGCATTACACGAATTCGATCATACACGATTTATAAATAGGGGAACGATATCTTATATAACACGAACCGAATTCGCTTATGCACAATTCGCCTTTGTGTTTACAAGAAATGGCAGTCGAACGCGGAATCACCCCAACTGAACGCAACACGATAGGATGAAGAAGATTCTGAAAATGTATTTATGTGTTTTATATCAGTGAAGGGGAAACACATTTCACCATAATAACGTAAAAACCAACCCAATTCCAGCTATCGATATACTGTAATCGCAAATGCAATTAGATCGAGTTTACTACCAGTTTATAACAGATTCCACTAGTAGAAACGCAACTGGAAAATGTTTATATTGTTTTATGGTAGTAACCCCTAGAAATGTGCTTTAGTAAAATGTGAGGTGTTAATAGTGTATCTCGGGTTTTACAGTGTTGTTTATTCGGTTGCTACACGCGCGCAGCTTTGTTTATGTGTATCAAGCGTGCCTCCTCGTTTTGTAATTGTGCTTTTTTCCCTAAAAATTAGTAAAATACTTAAAAGGTGTGAAAAGGAAGCGTCCTGGCGAAGACACTGCAGATTCAGAGAGAGAAAAAAAAGCAATATGGATAAACAGAGGCGGACTGGCTCAAAAATTCTTACCCGGGAAAATTTATAGTGGTCTCATACTACGGTTTATGGCCAAAATCACACCGGCCTCCGGCCCACCGTGGTTTCCCCCGTAAAGCTTATGGCCATTCCGCTTCTGTCGATAGAGAAAAAATATGAAATTGTGAAACGCTTTGAGCGAAATGAAAGACCATGTGATATTGCACGTGCTACAGACCTAAATGAGGCAACGCCGAGAATTACAAAGAATGCAGAGAAAATAAAAACAACTTTCGTAGCGGGAACAACTCAAAGTGTAATTAAAATCCATTAGATTAAGACACAAAGAATTGGAAGAGATGGAACGGCTGTCATCTCTTTCGATAGAAAATCAAACAAAAAGCAAGTTTGCTTACGATAGAAGCAAAAGCATTAGCAATATTTTATTACGACTTACGTATTACGTATTATAAAATACGTAAGTATTTTATTACGACTATTTTATTTAATATAATAAATTTTTTACGAATAAAATACGTATTTTATTCGTATAAAATACTTTTTTAGTATTAAAAAATACTAAAAATACTTTATTATAATATAATATTATTTTTATTATTTTAATTTTTATTATTTTAATTAGTATTTTAATCGTTATAAAATACGTAAGTATTTTATAACGATTAAAATTACCCGATTATTTATTGTGTTTGGTAATGTTTTGGTTCCAAATGGTGTTCAATCTTGGGTGGTCGGCACCTAACCCCACTTTTCCCATAGGGCCTGTTGTTTATATTGCACGATTTTGCATTGCACGAGGTTTTCTAGGAACGCAACTATCGTGCTATACGAGGACAGACTGTATTGAGGTTCTTGAAAAGGCCCAGAGACTGGCACTATCAATTAGTAAGTAATTAGTAATTTACTTTACTTTTATTATTCCAGAAAATGGAAAAATTCTTTATGATGAAGGCTGTTGGAAATGTTTATTTTGCAGCCTTATTATACTGCTGAAATGATAAAGATCAACACACTGCACTGAGGAAAATTCAGTGTTTATTTAATAACAGAAGGATCTAGTGCACAAACATAGGTGGTAGATGACTTTCATCAACCGGTGAAATACCACCACTTTGCTTATTGGAGTATACCACCACTTTGCTTACCACCACTAAGCTCTATATCCCACATATTCTAACTCTCTTATTGAATGAGCAATCCTTTGACAAATTCAACAGGCATACTGCCAGTCTTTGGACCTTTTCAAGAATGTTGACCTCTTTTATCAGTGTGGCCTCCACATCCACACATAGCATTCTAATCTGTAATCCCAATGTGATCCAACTTATATACCAAACATAGAGGTCTGAGTCAAATGCTTTGCTAGAGTCTAAATAAACACTGTCCAAGTTATTTCCTATATCCAACTCATTACTAGCAATGTCACTACGTTAGTTAAACAAGATTTTCCCTTTACAAAATAATTGTGTATTCCCTTGAGGAAACCATATGTAGATGACCCCCCCCCCATACTGCATTCTTACTTACTGCCTCCAGCATTTCCCCCACCACTCAACTTTATGAAACAATGTTTTCCCCGAAAAAGGGAACACAGTACGATTTTGGAAAGTTCAGTGGTAATTTTTTTTTTTTTTGCTATGGATATGCAGAAAAACAGGACCAATAATGTTCTGTTGATGATTTATCAAAACCATTGGATATAATAAAATGATTCCACTGTATAATGCAACTGTGAAACCAAATTGGAATGCTTTGTCCAATAATGGAAGCCACACCTAAAAAGAGGTATTGAGGTTCTTGAAAAGGCCCAGAGACTGGCACTATCAATTAGTAAGTAATTAGTAATTTACTTTACTTTTATTATTCCAGAAAATGGAAAAATTCTTTATGATGAAGGCTGTTGGAAATGTTTATTTTGCAGCCTTATTATACTGCTGAAATGATAAAGATCAACACTGCACTGAGGAAAATTCAGTGTTTATTTAATAACAGAAGGATCTAGTGCACAAACATAGGTGGTAGATGACTTTCATCAACCGGTGAAATACCACCACTTTGCTTATTGGAGGCTTGAAGTGGTGAACCCTATATTTAGTCTCTAGAGCAAAGTTTCCGGCATCCCCATACTTCTCCTTCAACCCATGCACGGTACTAAGTACTATAGGTTTTGATACCTTTCGTATTTGGGGTTTTCATAAAAAAAAAATAAAAAAAAAAAAAAATAAATACATACACATATACAACTAGGACCCGTTTTACAACATGGTTAAGTTCCAGCAAAACAGGGTCGTAAAACAAGACCAAATTATAATGTAATTGAATGAGATAGGTTCCAAAATTCCCAAAATTTTTCCAAGTATGCACTAATATTTCTGTTCTTTATAAATAATTAAATGTTTTAAACATTTAATGCACATGTTTTATTTATACTTATATATAAAATAATTAATAAAATAAAATTTTACTTTGGTCCTGTGAGTCATCACTTGAGTATGTACATCACACATTAAAAAACTAAATCAGGGTGGTAGTTGCCTTCGTCTAGTAAGCGTTTAAATTCGGAAGGATACTCTTCCACCACTGCGTCAGCACTAGCAGCCTCACCAGACACTTTCACATTGTGAATTTTACAACAGTTTTTAAACTGATGAAATCACCCTTTGCTGGCAGTAAATGTTTCAGTGCTACCAGACTCCTCGTATTTCGTCAAATAACGACTTTGCCTTGTCCAGAATTACCACCTGTGTAACAGAAATGTTATTTTGGTTCATATCATCAACCCACAACACTAACAATTTCTCCATTTTTTCCATTGTCTCATATACACATGAATAAGTTGTTCTGGAGGATGACACACTTGTTATCCCTGTGTGTGCGCGCACTTTATTTTATCAACATTGTTCATAATCGTTGATATAGTAGAAGGTGCTAAACTCAACACCTTACATACATCCAACTGATGGTCAGCAGACTCCATGTGACAATCACATCCATTTTCTCCTTAATTGTTAGTGTTTACACTCTTTTTGCCCCCCCTCCCCCTGGCACAGAAACTGCCCTACGCTTAGAGCTCATGGTTACACAAAAATTATTATTAATGAGAAATAACACCATGTAACCCATTAACAATTGAGCGAAAATTCACAATTAAACGAACATGGCACACTGAATGTAAATAAAGAACCCCGTGGGCTCACATTTGGTGAGTATGGGCTTTGCACACCCAGGGTCTTGAGCTGGATATCATCATTCTTCTTTCTTGGTGATTCCCTTCTACTTTTGACTCTCTCTCAGGGTAACTTGGGAATTTTTTTTATTTATTTATTTATTTTTTCCTGGTGTAGCATAAGGTTTGGTTTGGTTTTTTTTTGGTTTTATTGGCGCATCAGCTACTAAGGCTATAATGCGCCAAGACCAGGTCATTTATAAATAAAATTTTAAACTTTCAGTGACCTAATTAGGTCACTATGTCAAAATGTATAACAAATATATAAAAGAAAAATGTAAAAATTTTATATATGAGTAAAAATATTTATTGATTTTAAAAAGCTAAAAACAGCAGACACGTTGTCATTGTCAGATAAAATCTGACTGAGTGTATATGGCTCAGTCAGATGGTTAAAAGCAGTAAGACGGATATTGCTAAAATCTGAACATTCGATTAAAATGTGTCTAATTGATAAAACTGTGCGGAGGGTCATCAGCCCTCAACAGAAAAGAATGTGTCAAATGACTATGTCCTATGTGGGTCCGGGCAAGAACAACTTCCTCCTTACGATTCCTGCGCAGACTAGACTGCCACGGTTCAATTACAGGCTTTATTTGATATAATTTATTCGCAGTCTGTCTATTCCACGAATCCTGCCATTGGGAATGTATTTTCTTGTGTATTATTTGCCTGTAGTCTGTATAGGGGACTAACAGGCAGCGGTTATTATTGGGAACTGCTGATTTGGCTGCGGCGTCAGCCAAATCATTTCCCCTAATCCCAATGTGGCTGGGAATCCAGCAGAAGCGGATATCATGTTCGCGTTCATGGAGAACGTGAATCTTCTGCTGAATGCTAGACAGAACTGGATGAGGATTATATCTCACAGATATTAAAGCCTGTAACATGCTAAGAGAGTCTGAATATAAAATGAACCGTTGGTATTGGCATTTACTAATGTGTTCCAAGGCTAACTCTACAGCGTGCAGCTCTGCAGTAAATATGCGGCATTCAGAGGGAATCTGCTCTGATATAGTGCTGTCTATAAAGACAGCAGCAGATCCCACATATGATTCCGACTTCGAACCGTCTGTGTAGACTGGCGTGAAGTCGGAATATTCAGTTCGGTGTGCTGAATGAAGCTGCAGGTAGACACGTGATGGAGTGTCCGCCTTTCCCCAGTTTCTAAGCGACAAGTCGCATGCCGGGACACGATTATGCCCAGGGTGGAAAGGGTTGCTTTGATGTTTGGGCAACCTTGTCTACCTTGATATTAATTTCTTTGAGTAGCTCTTGGAAACGAATACCAAAAGGACGATTGGCAGTCTTACGAGTATTGTATAAATTTTCCCATCGTGGTTCAAAAACGAATGGCCACGTAGGAGGGTCTGGCAGGGATTTCAGTTTTAAAGCATACTTTAAAGACAACTGCTTATGTCGGAGCAATAACGGTGGTTCATTTGCTTCGACGTATAAGCTCTGGACAGGAGATGTACGATATGCTCCAGTAGCAGTACGTAGCGCCTGATGATGGACGGGGTCCAGCCATCGAAGGACACTGTCTCTGGCTGAGGAATATACCTGGGACCCATAATCTAGTTTCGATCGCATAAGTGCACGGTAAAGCCAAAGAAGGGTCCATCGGTCTGCTCCCCAAGATGTAGTGGAGAGCGAGCGGAGAATATTAAGCCCACGTGTGCACTTTGTGCGGAGTTGACGAACATGATCCAAAAATGTCAGTTTTTTATCGAATATGAGTCCCAAGAATTTGGTGTTCGCTGCTACTGGAATAGCATTTTGTCCGAGCCTTAATTCAGGTTCAGGATGAAGATTACGTTTGCGACAAAAGTGTACGCAAACGGTCTTCTCCGGCGAGAACCTGAAGCCATTAGCAAGTGCCCAGGAATTCAGACTATCAATGGCTTTCTGCAGTTGTCTTTCAATAACCCTCATGTTGCACGACTGACAAAAAATGCTAAAGTCATTAACATAGAGGGCACTGTTTACAGTTGGAGGAAGTTGTTCTGTGATGGAGTTTATTTTGATGGCAAAAAGCGTGACACTTAATACTGATCCTTGTGGTACTCCCTCCTGTTGGCTAAAGGAGCGAGAGAGTGAGGATCCCACACGAACTTGGAACGATCGATTGGCTAAAAAGGTTTGAATAAAAAAGGGCAGATGCCCTCTAAGGCCTAGCCTATGTAAATCTTTTAAAATGCCAACTCTCCAAGTTGTGTCATACGCTTTTTCCATGTCAAAGAACACCGACACCAAGTGTTCGCGTTTTAGGAAAGCATCCCGGATGGATGCTTCCAATCTAATAAGATGGTCCAAAGTGGACTGGTTCCTTCGGAAGCCGCACTGCATGTTGGAGAGAAGGTCATTTGATTCGAGATACCATATTAAACGAGAATTAACCATTCTCTCCAGGATTTTGCACAGACAGCTAGTCAGAGCAATAGGACGATAATTGGTGGTGACTTTTGGATCCTTTCCTGGCTTAGGGAAGGCAAGAACGATTGCCTTTCGCCAGGAGTCCGGAAACTGCCCTTCAGTAAAGATTCTGTTATACAGAAGGAGCAGACAATCCACAGATTTTGGTGAAAGATGTTTAATCATGTCATAATGGATGCCATCTGGTCCAACAGCACTTGCTTTGGAAAGAGCGAGGGCTCTTTTCAGTTCCTGAATAGTAAAATCCCCGTTGTAGGGATAGAGGCCCTTGGACTTAAAATTAAGTGCTTCTCTTTCCAGTTTATGTTTCAGGACCAGGAACTCTGGGGAGTACGAGGATGTTGCGGAGATGTTAGAGAATGTTTCCCCAAGAGCATTGGCTATTGCAGTTGGATCTGCAATAGCGCATCCATTATAATCTAGGATTGAAGAAGGGTGGGGTGTATATTTTCCCTTCATTTTCCGGATTTTATCCCAGACTACCTTAGAGTTGGTAGACTGGTTAATAGATGATGTAAAACGGATCCACGATTCCTTTTGACTCTGACGATGGATGTAGCGTGCTTTGGCTCGTGCACGTTTGAAGGCTATAAGGTTGTTTGTGGTAGGATATCGGCGGAATATCCCCCACGCTTTGTTTTGAGCCTTTTTTGCTGCTGTGCATTGTGAATTCCACCAAGGTTTGGGAAATGGTGGAAACCGGGCAGATGTTTTTGGAACAGCATTCGCAGCTGCTTGGACAATATTTTCTGTGATGTACTTAACTGCATCATTGATAGGCTCTTGACTGACTGTGCTAAGATCAAAATTTGCCTGATGTTGGTAGGCAGTCCAGTCAGCCTGATCAATCTTCCACCGTGGTAACCTGAAGGGAAGACATGGTCTCCCGCTGTGTAACGAGGTTATCACAGGGAAGTGATCGTTTCCGTATGGATTCTCCTCCACTTCCCAAGTGAGTGAAGGGAGTAGAGAAGGGGAGCAGATAAAGAGATCAATGGCAGAAAAAGTACGGGTAGGCATGTGGAAGAAGGTGTTTGTTCCAGTATTTAGAAGGGAAAGATCATTGTCATTGAGCATACGCTCTATGACTCTTCCCCTTCCGTTCATGTTAGCACTACCCCACAGGGTGTTACGTCCGTTAAAATCCCCAAGAAGTAAGAAAGGGGGAGGCAGCTGCGTTAGAAGATCATCAAGGTCTGCCTGGGAGATGTCAGTCCCAGGTCGCAAATAAATGGAGCAAACAGTTAATAAGAATCCCACTGAAAGGCGAATTGCAACGGCCTCTATGCTGGTTGTAATTAGCAAGGGCTGCACTGGGGTCTGGTTACCCACAAGGATAGCCACTCCCCCATGTACAGAGCCATCCGCAATTCTATCCTTTCGAAAAACTGTGATGTTGTGCATGGTGGGATCATCATTTGCCTTTAGATATGTCTCCTGCAAGCAAAAGCAAACTGGCTCGTGCTTTTGCAGGAGGGCCTTGATGTCATCAATATTTTGCCGGAATCCACGACAATTCCATTGTAGGAATTTAGCCATTATTTTGGCTTGGTGGGTCCATCAGGCGGCTTCCGAGGTGCTGAGGGCTTACTTTTATCAGTCTTGGATTTATCTTTTTTGGGGAAGAATGGACGCTGTCCCGTGTCCATTTCCTTCTTGGCAAAGAGTTCCAAGACTGAATCTTCGGGTACCTCCTTCTGCTCGACATCCATCTTTTCTTGGGTACTAGGGGGGACTTCCCCTTTCTTATTCTTTTCTTTCACAATTACGTTTGTTATTTGGAGCATTAGGAGGTACCGATATAGGAGTGGCAGCTGATTGGTCCTTTTGTGCAGGTTTTTGAGAACTTAAGAGATACCGCGCGATGGGAGTGAAAGACTCCTTTGGAGGAATGGTGATGTCCGTCTGAGTTCCGACGGAACATCTCCCTGCTACCTTCCAGGCGTAGGTAGGTTTGTTGATATTCAGGGGTTTGACCGATTTCCTTGCCTCCTGGTATGATATATTCAGCTCTGCCTTCAGCCGTTGAATTTCTTTTTCTTCTTTCCACCTCTGGCATGCTCGTGAATAGGCCGGGTGTTCGCCTTCACAGTTAATACAGGTGGGTTTTGCGGCTGAACATGCTGTTGTTTCGTGGTCCTTTGCACCGCATCAAGCGCATGCAAGGACTCCACGGCAGGCCATTTGAGAAAGTCCATACTTCTGGCATTTGAAACACCGTAAAGGGTTCGGAACGTATGGACGCACTGAACAGTTGATGTATCCAGCTTTAATCTCATCAGGAGGTTTAGGAGTGTTAAAAGTCAGGATAACGCTCCTGGTTTTAACAATTCTTCCATCCCTTCGCGCAGTGATTCTCTTGACGGCAATGACTCCCTGTGGTTTTAATTCGGAGCAGATTTCCACCTCGGTTACGTCGAGAAGGTCCCACTCCGAAATGACACCTCTTGATGAATTGAGTGTTCTGTGTGGTGTCACAGTTATAGGGATTCCTCCGAGTGATGTTGTTCGGAGTAGATGTTCTGATTGCCTGTCATTTTTAGTTTCAATTAAAAGGTCTCCAGAACGAAGCCTTTTAACTGATTTGGGTGAACCAGCTAACCCATCTAACCCTTTTTGAATAAAAAAGGGCGACATTTTACCAATCGGTGTCTCATTGGTAGAATGCATGATTAAGAACCTTGGGACTGGCCCTGATGGTAATTCGGTTCGCTGCCTCTTATTAGCAATAATGCTATCTGGATCTTTGTCAATGGTTTCAGATAGGGACCGGGTTGGGGCCCCTGAAGAAGTTAGTTTATCAGGATTCATGGAGTTTATTAAATTGTTCAGTGCCTGGGCTCCCCACCCACCACGGAGCCCAAAGGGACGCCCACTACCCGGCATGCAATAAATGCGCTCGGGAGTGGGACGCCAGGGCTACCCAGACACTATACCCGCACTGCTGCCAGCCTGAATCCTGTCCCTCAGACCATGAGGGTAGGGGCGTGGCATTGACACGGTTGACCCTCGCAGGCGAGCCTACTAGCCGATTGATCCTAGCCGGGCCTTCCAGGACCACCTGTCTTGTCGAAGTAGGGGCCAAAGTGGTGTATTGAAGCTGGGCCCCTCAACCACCAGGATCCCCCTTTCCGAATTTCCACGGGTCGCAGCGCACGGCAAACACGCCGGATTCCATTGATGTAAGCCTGGAACCTGGGCTGTGGGCGTTGGATCCCAGTGATGCTAGTCTGGAAGTCCAGCAGCGTCACTGGGAGGTCCCCTCACCACGTACAGGTGCCCACGTCGAGGGGGGTGTAGCATAAGCCTCGGGCTTCTTTGCACCATATGGCTATTAATAATAATAACAACTCTTGGCGCAGCTATCATTCCACCCACAATGCACCACAAAAAACAAAAGAAACACCTAGTGCATGTTTGGACTTGCAGGTGTTGCTGCAACGTGTTACTGAGTTGTGATTTTTTTGTTATTTTCAATTTTTTCAGGTAATATTTTGAAACAGTCATTAATGTGAAAAGTCGTAAAATGGACCATCGTAAAACGGGACCTACCTGTATATATATATATACCATAAGCTCATAAAATTTGTTGATAATAGGGACATCACCCAGTCTATTAACACCAAATAAGATTATAAGTTCTAACATGGGTCAAGATTACAAGTTCTACTATGAATTTTATGGTCATATAATCAGTAGTCATTTGTAAAAACTATGGAGCTTCTGTAAATATTTATAAGACTAGATGCCAATATTCTGAATTTTAGTTTAACATCATGTTCCAGGTGTTATATTTACAGAATTTTCATAATATACATTTAGAATGTTATATAAAATAGATAAATAAATATAACTAAAACAATTAATTCAAGAAAAAAATTAATTTATCTGAAATGTAAAGTAATACATATATTACTTTATTTGTTTTTACTAACCAAAGCTTTTTTATTTTCCAATCGAACTTGATTAAGCTTAAGTGCATGAGGATGGGTCCAAATAAGTCTTAGTATATTGAAATCTGCAAAAAGCTGCTTCCCAATATATCCACCTTCAGCAGAGCGACCACGTGCAAGATTATCAAGATAATACTGGTACAGTTTAATCTGAACATCAGATAGTTTAATGCTGATGACATATTCTTGTTTTGGAGGAAGAAAGGTAGTTAAACAGCCATAATCACACCTCTGAGGAAACAAAAATTATTTTATTTGAATCTCGCACAATTAACACAATAAATAATAACAGTACTAATAACAATGTAAAGTTATATATTCAGCACAAGAACAGAACCCGACTTCTAGTTTATGAGAATACCACTAAAAATATTAGCAAAATAAATATGCTTTATTTCACTTTACTTCACAAGTAACATATCACTAATAATACTAATATAATACAATGCAATATTTATTAAATTTAAAGTTAAAAATAACAGGTTATAATCACAAAAAAATATTAAGAATGACATATCCTTATAAAAAAATTTAACAAATTCAAAAAATTGCATACACTTTAATACTTTTTTTTCAAATTTGAAACCCTAAACTGGAAACATCACTGATGATACAATGAGTATATCTTGAACCATCCTGATAAAATTAAATTCTGTTTTATCTTTTGAGTCAGAGGTAAAATTCTAAATGTCAATAGTATTTCCAGAAGTCAGGATGGATAATAACAGTAATAAAATATAATGCAATTTTATTTAGTTCATACACTGATAATGCATATTTTTTTAAAGAATTCAAGTCTTACCATTAAGTTTCAATTTAAATTACATAACAAAAAAAAAAAAATACATCTACACTTTAGAATGAAACCCCACCACCAAGCTAAATGAAATTCATAGAATTATTTATTTCTATAGCCCAATAAAACTATTCAGATCAACAGTAGGTTTCTTCTGTTCATTCTTTACAAATGTAAAAATTCTTAAAAGATAACATACTTCATTCTTAATTTGAGCAATAAATACTTGTAGAATTATTATCAGATATTAATAAAACTAATGTATTATAGTAAAAAAAAAGTGTAATGTTAATAATATCAGTTTATTCATCTAAAACTACTTATATCATGTGGAAGTTCTGTATTAAATACAATTAATATCGATGGTTCGATTGTTGATGATTCTGCTCAGGTAGCTGACAATGAGTATTTTGCACCTCCATTCAAACTTGAGGAATTCTGCAGAGGAAGTGGAGGCCAGAAACTTATCAAACTCTAACAGGGAGCTAAATGATTGTATAATAACTGAGAGCAAAGTGGATAAGAAATGATTGAAGTTAAACATAATGAAGATATCTGGGGTGGATGGATGAAGAAATCCTTGGACTCAGGGAAGTCCCCACAGACTAGAGATGTGCAAATTCACCCCAAAACCACAAGGGGGGGGATCGAAATGTAGTAGAGGCATGTAATACAAGAAAGCAAGCTTATGTAGCATCAGCCAAAAAAAAAAAAAAAAAAAAACCCATTTCACACATCCATTCCCTCCAAGAGTTTGTCCAGTTCCTCTTGCCAATTTGCCAGCAGGAGGGCTTTTTTTTTTTAAAATCCCAAACACAAAAGGTATTAGAACCTATAGTACTTTAGCACAGTGTATGGGTTTGAGGTTGAGAAAATGAAAGAAGATATTTGTTGCATTAGACTTGAACTTCTGTAGACTGTCATTTTCAGAAATAAGTAAGAAAGAAGGTTGTTCCAGTAATGGCAGTTGAATGAATAAATGAGGAAGATGAACAGTTGGTTCTGTGAGTTTGAAGTTGAACAGTAAATGGATGTTAGTGGCACACGTTTGGACTGTTTTGATGAGAAAGTGGGAATTATAGAAGTCAATTCAGCAGAACAGTGCCCGTGGAAGCATCTGTAGAAAAGGCATGCAGCAGCAAAATAATGGCTATGAGACAGAGAGTAGAGAGACTCTGTTAGAGATGAATCATTAATTAATCAAACTGCCCTCTTCTGAATGGAATTGAGAAGCCTGAGAGAGGTTTTGGGGGACACTGCTCCAGATGTGGGAACAATATTCCATGTAGGAAGGATTTGTAATTTGTACAGAATGAGCGGCTGTTTGGAGGAAAAGTAACACTGAGAGCAAAAGAAAAAAATCAAGTTTTTTAGATGCAGAGGAAGCAATATTTGTAATGTGCTTGTGCCAAGAGAGATTAGAAGTCAGAGTAATACCTAATAGGGATATATCATCTTGTCTAGAAATCTGAGTGTCATAGAAGATAAGCATAGGAGCAGACTAATTTTTTTTTGCAAGATATAAGACAGGACTGAGTTTTAGAATTACTGAAATAACTAAGTTATCTTTGTCCCACTGTATTATTACCTGAAGATCAGCATTTAAAAAATTGGTAGTAAATATTCTAGAAGTTGAAGCTGATTGAGCAGGGTGAGATTTCTCAAACTAGAAAGTGGAATGCAATATGCTATCATCAGCAAAACTATGGATATGACTTCCAGTCAATCGAAGAAGATCATTAATATACAAGAGGAAAACAGTGGGGGAAAGAACAGAACCTCGAGGGACACCAGCATTAGTGGAGAAGTTAGAAGATAGAGAGCCATCTACCATCACCCTCAGTGAGCAGTCAGAGAGAAAACTGAATTGATTGATTGATTATGAAATTCTTGGCGCAAGAGCTACTGTGGCTAAAATGAGCCTGGAAGGTTTTTAACAACAATTTTGTTTGTATTCGTATTTTTCTGCGAATAGTTTCCAAAAGTCACAGAGGGACTATAGCTTACTGCAGAAGTTATATTTGGTTTCATACTAGATACAGAAATGTATTTCCTTGAGGAACTGAAAAACGTGTGCTATATTTTTCCTATATTCCAGTATGGTTTTGAGAGTGAGAAAGTGATGTTTGCTTGTCAACTCTTTGAAGCAATTTTGGCACTCAACTGTAAAAGCTGGACATGTAATTAGTACATGTTCTACTGTTTGTTGTGTGTGACAGGCAGAACATAGAGGGGAATCCTCTCCACACAAGAGATAACAGTGGCTGAAATGAGTGTGTCCTATTCTTAACCATGGCGAGTATCGCTTCATCATGCTTGTTATGCTGAATTCTGGATTTCCATGGTTGGAGTAAACTTTTAATTTGGTGGAATTTGTTTGTAGTACTTGCTACTGCTGTCTGCCAGTAGCGTATCCTGCTGTGGTGAATAACTTTTTTGTAATCTGTGGAAGGAATGGATTCGGGTGCAGAAAGGTTGCTGTTGGCTTCCTTAGCAGCTTTGTCTGCTTGTTCGTTACCATATATTCTGACATGACTTGGGATCCAGCAAAATCTTATGTTGTGACCTTGTTCAAGGAGCTTTGATACTTGGCATTGAATTTGTTGTTGCAGTGGGTGTATATTAGAATTGACATTTTGTATAGCCATCATGGAGCTAACAGAGTCAGTAAAAATGATGCTGTTTTGTAAGCTTTAATGTCCGATTTGGTTTAGCACTAACATAATGGCTTGCAGTTCAAGTCTTTTTTGGGAGTTTTTGGGATGTGGTGATACCAGATGTGTAAACTGCCACTCCCACATGATATTTAGTTTTTGAGCCATCTGTATATAGGAAGCGATGATCTAAAAATTGCAACTTGTAAGCAGCATACAGATGTTGATAGTTGATATGTGGAAGTGTTTTTGTCCCAAAAGTGGAAGGAGAAGTCATGTGTAGGCTGTTTTATGATCCATGGCGGTGAAGATTGCTTCATCAGTGGAGTTATATTACCCAGGTTAAGATCTCTACTGAGGAGAAGGCTTTTTAATCTCATGCTCGCAGGTTTATTAATTCTTTGTTATTGGTAATGTTGTTCCCATTCTGGTGTAAAAAAAGATTTCCTGATGACCTACTAGGGATTTTATTTTAGTTATATAAGAAAGTAATTGATTATGTCCTCTGATTTGTAGTTCTTGGGCCTCTGCATACAGGCTCTGCACATGCGAAGTACGGAAAACTCCAAGGGCTATTTGGAGCGTGCAGTGATGTACTGGATCAAGTCATCTCAGGGCACTAGGTCTTGCTGAGTCATAGACTGGGGCACCATAGTCTTAACTTGGAATGAATGAGTAGGCGATATAATCGTAATAGTATTGTTCTATCTGCTCCCCAAGATATAGCAGACAGGACTTTAAGATATTCATTTTCTTTAGACACTGAACACTTAAGTGACTAATGTGCTCCAAAAAGGTTAATTTTTTTGTCAAACACAAGCCCTAAGAAATGGACACTATTTCTAACTGGGATGATCTGCCCTTTCAGCCTGAGTTCAGGATCAGGATGGAGATTCCTTTTCCTGCAAAAATGTATACGTACGGTCTTTTGTGTGTAAATTCTGTATTCATTTCTTTCTGTCCATTTTATAACTTTGTTTATGGCTACTTGTAACTGCCGTTCTATTGTCCTCATATGTTGTGCTTGCTAAGAAATGCTGAAGTCATCTGCATAAACAGTTGTGATGATGTCGGCTGGTATTTGTTCTATTATTGTGTTAAGTGGATTGCAAAATGTGTGGCACTTAGTATGGATCCTTGAGGGACCCCTTCTTCCTGAGAGTATGTTTTGGAAAGTGTATTGTTAAGTCGAACTTGGAATGTTTGATTTTTGAGAAAATTGCTTATGTATAGAGGTAGGTGTCCTCTAAGACCAAGTTGGTGTAGTCCTCTAAGGATGCCATAGTGCCACGTGGTATGATAATACTTCCTCAATATCAAAATTAACCAGGACTTGATGTTGTTTTCTGAGGAAAGCGTTTCTTACCTGATTTTCCAGATGTACGTGTACATCTAAGGTAGAGAAGGTTATTATTTTCTAGATATCATGTTAGTTTATTATTGACAATTTTCTCCAAGATCTTGCCCAAGCAGCTGGTCAAAGCGATAGGGCAATAGTTCTGTGGGTCTGATTGGTCTTTTCCCTGCTTCGGGAAAGCTAGTATTATTGCATGATGTCATTGGTCTGGAAATATATTCTCAAGTATAAATCTAACAGGGCTAATTGAGATTGTTCATCTAATTGTTGAATCATTGCATAATGTATTTCATCGGGACCAACTGCACTGTGTTTCATCTGTACCAGGGTTTGTTTCAATTCTGCTACCGTTAGTGGCAAGTTGTATTGTTCATAGCGATTAGTGGAAAATTTTAGGTTTACTTTTTTGGCTTCATTCTTGTAAGTTTTGAAAGCAGCTGGGTATGCACAATTGGCAGATATATTGGCAAAGTTTTCCCTGAGCACGTTGACAATGTCTGAGGTATCTGTGTCTAACTGTCCTTTCAATTTAGTAATGGAGATGGATTTATTTGGGAATTATTTGTCATCCTTCTGACCTTCTTCCAGATAAATGTAGCTGGTGTGGAACTGGTTATAGTGGATGCAAATTTGATCCAACTCGCTTTTTTGCTGATTTTGTGCACTCTCCTGACCTTAGCTCTGGCCCTCTTGAATTGTATCAGGTTGTTCGTTGTTGGATTTTTGCAAAAGTGATTCCAGGCCTTATTTCTCTCTTTTTTAGCTTCCTGACATTCACTGTTCAAATCATGGTTTTGGATATATTCTAATGTTAGGTATTGTCTGTTCCGCAGCTTGAAGAATGGTATTTGTGACATAGTCCACTGCTGTTTGTACTGATTCTTGTTTAATGACATTCTGATCTAGTCTTGCTAGTATTCTGAAGGTTTCCCAATCTGCATCATATATTTTCCATTTAGGATGTCTGGTGGCTTGGCACTGGGTTTTCTTTATAATTTTCAAAATTATGGGGTAGTGATCGCTGCTCAATGGGTTCTCATGCACAATCCATTGGATCTCTGGGAACAGTGTTGGGGAACAGATTGACAGATCTATTGCGGAGCTGCTATTTGATGGTAGATGGAATTATGTGTGTGTGCCGTCATTTAGAATCATGAGGTTATTCACAACTATTATTTTCTTGATTTTTTTACCTTTCTGGTCTATTTTGGGATCGTCCCATAGTGGATGATGCCCATTTAGGTCACCTGAAATGAAGAACAGAGATAGTAATTGAACAATCAGTGCTTCAAAATCGTTCAAGTAGAGTTCTTGACTAGCAAGTAATGGTAATATCGAAGCCTATTGCTAGACAGACTGCAACTGCTTCTAAGGGGGTATTCAATGGTATTACTTGGGATGGTACATATCTATTAACTAATATTGCAACTCCAACTCACATTGTTCCATCTGAGATGCAGTCCTTTCTGTATATGCTATAGTTTTTAATTGTACTGATGTCCTGCAATTTTAAAAATGTTTCTTGTAGGCAGATATTTAAAGGACAATATTGAGTAATCAAGTCTATAATCTTGTTAATGTTTGTACGGAAACTTCAACAGTTCCACTGAATAATCATGTCTGTCATTTCTGTTTAGATGATCCCTCGGATTGGTTCCTTGGGCCTGTTTTCACTTAGTCTGCCTTGATTTTGTCTTTCTTTGTGAATAGGGTCTTCCTATATCCATTTCTTCTTCCATAAAAATTTCAAGGACGGGGTCATCTCTGGTATTTCTTACCTCAATATCAATTTGTCCTGTATCTTTGTTTCTGTATTACTTTTCTTTTCTTTGTTTACTTTTCTTCTTACATTTTCTGCGTTATCTGGGGGAAAAGATAGAGGCATATTAACCATTTTTTCTTGTCACTTTTGTGGTGGAGAAGATTTGTAAAATTCACGTGCCCATTCTGAGATTGATTCTTTTGGGGAATTGTGACATCTGTTTGTGTTCCACAGCATTTTGAATTAAGAGGTCTTATTTTTTGGATCTTTTTGGTTGTGGTGATTTTAGCATAAGAAGGTTTGTTTTCGAGATTTATTGCAATTTCTTTTTTCGCTTCTTGATATGTAACTCGGTTTTTCTGCTTTGTACTTTTCTATTCTTTTTTTTTTTTCCTTCCAGATTTTACACTCTTTTGAGTATGCCATATTTTTCCCTTTACAGCTTGCACATTTATGATTTCCAGCTGTGCAAGTAGAGGTGAGGTGTTCTTGGGATCCACAGTTTGCACCCACCTAATTTTCTCTACACACAGTCTGTGAGTGTCCAAACTTCTGGCAGTTGAAACAGCGGAGAGGATTCGGGATGTACGGTCTAAAATTGCAATGTAGATATCCTGCTTTTACTGATCTGGGTGGTTTCGATGTGTTGAAAGTGAGTATCAGGTTCCTGGTGGGGTGACTATCCCTTCGTTTTTAATTGTAATTATTTCGACATTTATTACTCCTTGTTCCCGAAGTTCACTTTGAACTTCATCTTCAGGTACGTTTCATCATTACAAGCCATTTTCAATCCACTGCAGAATGAAGGTCTCTCCAGCAACTTTTCAGTTCCTTCTGTTTTGTGCAATGGACATCCATTTACTACCCATGAACTTGTGAATTTCATCTGTCCATCTCCATTGTTGTCTTCCAGGTTTTCTTCTAGCTCCTCTTGGGTACCATTCTGTTATTTTCTTAGTCCATCTGTCATCGTGTCTTTGAGCTATGTGCCCTGCCCAAGACCATTTTAGTTTTGTAGTTTTGATAAGAATGTCCTTTACTTGAGTTTGCTACCTAATCCACGTGTTGCTCTTCTTATCTAACAGTCTGATTTCTAATATAATTCGTTCCATTCTTCGCTGTGTAGTTTTCAGCTTCTCTTCCATTCTTTTGGTGAGTGCCCAAGTTTCACTTCCATTAGTCATGGTGGGAAGTAAACTAGTTCATTATTTTACATTTCAGACAAATTGAGATATTGCTCCTCAGTATGTGACTATATTTTCTGAATGCTATCCATTCAAAATTTATTCTTCTCTTGACTTCCAGCCATTTATCATTATTACAGCTAATGACTTGTCCCAGATAAGTGTATAAATCCACCTTTTCAAAAAAACAAAAAAAAAAAAAACATTTTGGAATTCAAAAGCACATCACTAAAGGTGTCAAGACTACTCAGGATTTCTAAGGGGTACAAGCCAAATGTTATAATGATTTATCCACCAACTTCGAGCCATGATGATGAAGAGGTTTAAGAAATGTACATCAAAATTGAGTCTTCTAGATGAGCAGAAACCCACTACACTATCATTATGGGGGACTTCAATGCCAAGGTCAGAAAGAGACAAAACAGCACAGGAATGCAGGTACGTTTAGGTGCTATTACACCTTTTGACATAGTTAAGGTATTGTGAGGGGATACCATTACTGCTTTTCCTTCAAAGGTTGTTATTTGCAAGTCTTTCAGAATGCTTAGAGTGGGATATTTCTACTAAAATATCACCTGATTTTTATCTCTTAACATTTTTTAGTGGGCCAGCATAACCCTCAAGAGTCTTTTGTATGAGAAAGGGTGACAATTGGCCTACCAACTTCTCATTATTTGAATTTTTTTATGAGTATGCTGGGGCATTTAAGGTGTTTATGTCAGTTTTCATTCTCGTTGAGGAGACAGAGTCATTTTTGTCACCTTTTACAGTCATTTTAGATGTATCTCCAAGAGAGATAGATTCTTCATGTCTAGGATCAGTTACATTTGAATCCATCAACCAAGTGGGTTTCTGGGTATTGGAGACACTTTGCTCCATTTCGCCCTGGAAGGGAGAGATTTTCCCCTCCAGGTTTCAAGCCCCGCCACGTGGAGACACGAGTAGTGCCATCCTGTGACCAAGCACTAGGAGGTTGGTAATTAAGATATATACAAGAAACGAAAAGGGAAGGTTGCTTTCCTTCTTAATCGAGTAAAGTTGATTTCTTTAACCATGTGTTAATAAATACTTTAAATAAAGATGTGATTTCTACTTCAAGAAAGAGTGCTAATTCAGAGCAAAGTCACTTGATCACAGAATCGTTTTGCACCTGGGGCCGAGAAAACTGGATAACCAATTACAAAAAACAGTTCCCAAACCATAAGATGGAAGCTTGTTTAGCTTCCATCTTATGGTTTAGCTTCCATCCTTTACGCCAAACGATTGAAAGCCTTTGCGATGAGATGTCAAGAGCAACTGCTTGTGTTTCACCAAACTTTTCCATTGAATTTGTCCATAAATGGGTAACATAAGCCATAATATCACCAGTTGATCGACAATGATGGAATCCATACTGGCAATCGTTGATCAGATGGAAGGTTTCTAGATAGTTCAAGAGTTGGTGGTTAATTGATTTCTCCATTACTTTAGAAAGAATAGAAGTAATTGCAATGGGAAGATAACTGGATGGGAGGGATTTGTCACCCTTTTTTGGAACTGGCTCATTACCAGTAAATTTCCAAGCAGAATGAAAAACACCTTTGGAATAAGAAAGTGAAAAAAGGTGCAAAGAACAGGAGTAAGTTCAGGAATGCAGGTTTTCAGAACAAGTGGAGAAATACCATCAGGACCTCGAGCTTTCTAAGCATCAAGATTGGTCAAAATCCTTCTGACATCTTTTTGACAGAAGACCACAGGAGGCATTGAATGGAGCATGCTGGGAATGGTGGGAGGTGTTTTAGATTATTTATTCTAAATCCTTAATACATGAGTTGGAAGAAAAACAGGATGCTAGCAGGTCAGCTTTATCCTTGGCTAAAGTGACAATAGAACTATCTAGTTTTGATAGAGGTGGGAGCAGAGATGGACAAAATTTGCGGCCGATAGCTTTGGCAGGAGACCAGAATGCTTGGCTACCATTAGGGCAAGAAGCAAGTTTTCTAATCTTTTTGTCTGTTCAAAATCTAGTTTGGACTGATTAATTACTGCTTTACAATTTTTGCGAGCTCTGGTGTATGCAGAAAATGACATTGAAGAATTGGAAACAAGCCAATTACAATATGCAACATTCTTTTCTTGAACAGCCTTAGCACATTTATTGGAAAACCAAGGTTTAGATAAAGGATGAGATTTTAAGGTGGAGTGTGGAATAAGGGATTCCATTCCTGCAAAAATAATTTCACTGAGGCAAACTGAGGAAAAGAAATCTCGCGGGTCATCCCATTTTGTATTCTTCTAATGCCAAACAACACGGGGTTGGGAATAGCCATGAGATAAAGGCTCCATTGGAGAAGAGACAATCACCAAGTTGTGATCCGAGATGTCTAAAGGAACACTCACTTCGTGTAGTTAGAAAGGTTGTTTGTGAGAAAAAGATCAAGGTTTGGATAAAGGATGAGATTTTAAGGTGGAGTGTGGAATAAAGGATTCCATTCCTGCAAAAATAATTTCACTGAGGCAAACTGAGGAAAAGAAATCTCGCAGGTCATCCCATTTTGTATTCTTCTAATGCCAAACAACACGGGGTTGGGAATAGCCATGAGATAAAGGCTCCATTGGAGAAGAGACAATCACCAAGTTGTGATCTGAGATGTCTAAAGGAACACTCACTTCGTGTAGCTAGAAAGGTTGTTTGTGAGAAAAAGATCAAGGGGGTTGGCTGTATGGTTAGGATTGTCCGGTATTCTGGTAGGTAAATGAACAATTTGTGCGAGGTCATTAGTAATTGCAAAAGCCTCAGCATCACGACCAGCTGGGTCTGCGTAACTAGAAAACGGAAGCCAGCTGGAGTTGTGAGCATTAAAATCACCAAAAAAATTACCTCACTGTTAGGAAAGTTGGATTGGAGAAAGTCAAGTTGCAAAGAGTTCCAAGTGATTAGTGGAGCTGGGAGTACGGCAGAGACAACAGACGATAACAGAATGAGACAGAGATTTTAAGCCAGAAAAGATTGAAAAGAGGAGTTCCAAATTACCAAGTCTCTGACAGGGAATATCGGAATGGACATATGCACAAGTACCACCTTTGAGGCGAAAGGAATCGTACAGCGAATAATTTGGGCAACTGAGATGAGCATTGGTTAAATCAACTGATAATTGAGATTCTGTCAAAAAAAGTACGTGGGGTTTGGCAGACTGTAAGTGGAAATGGACATCACTGAGATTAAAACTGAGACCGTGTATATTTGTGAAATAAACTAGGAAGTGTTTAGGAAGTTTAGATCTTTTTGCAGATAATTTTGCTCTATTAGTTTGACAATTCATGGAGTATTTAGTAGTAAGAAAAAGTGTGGGGGGGAGACATGCTGTGTGTGGCGGGAGACATGCTGTATGAAGTAATGAAATTTTTGGATAGGGTATACATATATGGTAAGAATATACCCAGATCCTTAACATGACGTGGCCTTGACAATTCCCCCCACATACACACTACTCGGAGTCCTTCTAGTCACTATCTGGCAGAGTACAGGCAGCAAGATTATACACTAGCTGATCCAGAAGCCTCCTAAAGAGTTACCAATAATTTCGGTCCGGTGTACTAACTAGTGGCTGGCCTGCAAATACCATTTTAGAGATGTACCCACGAAATGTAATGAAGTTTGGATCTCGCCATGGTTTCATCATAACCTCAAAGGACATCAATCATACTGCATGATGGAAGGGATGGGGGAGGGCTGCCAAGAACTTGTCTCTGGAGACTAAACACTACTTCAAGCCTTCAATAAACAAAGTGGTGGTATTGCACCAGTTGATGAGAGTCATCTAACACCTAATATTGTCTGGTAACACAGAGGAGTGGCATTCCTCCGTATGGTGTGGGCACCACACCTCGATCCCTGCTTATGTTGGTTCACACTTGAGTGGTCACCCACAAAGTGCTTGCACATGGGAGTTATACCCGGGATTACTAACAGCCCCACCATTGTGAAGGTGCAAGCAGAGGATTTGGCTGTCACAGACCGTCCGAACTTCGCTGAAATTAGGTCCACTTGACCTGAGTGTCACCAAAATAATCAGTCTCATCAGCATTTTAAATTCCCAGGTAGAAAACACAGCTTGTCTGGCCTATCTGAGAGAATGTCTATAACAGCCTCAAGGACTGGTTGATTGCTGGAACAAACTTTCATCTGTCGTTGTGGAAGTTGACAGCTTAAATAAATTCAAGGCTGAAATAGATAAACTTTTGGAGTGAATGGATAGGTGAAACTGGAAGAGTTTTTTTTTTTTTTTTTGGCTGATGCTATATAAGCTTGCTTTCTTGCATCATATTCCTCTACTAATGCTAATGCTAATATAACTGATTTTTTGACTTAAGCGTAAAAGGACATACAGATAATCCTCACTTAGTTTGCTCTTGGCCAATGCAGTTTATATTTCAAAAAATTAAAATTAAAAAATATCTGGGATGGAACTCAGCTCATACTATAATTGAAATTATTGAACATACAAAATTTCACTGTTGAAACAAAGTAATTAAACCAAGAACATGGGATTTGTAGAAAATTTTCGCATAATGAAGGCAATTAGTAACATCAATGAGGCTGGGAATGAAGCATTTTCATCTTATATAAAGTCTGGCAGCTGCTATACCCATAAGTTGTACAAGATGCTCCTGGTTTGAAAATGACTGGCCAAAGTAATTGAAAATATCAGCAACCATAAAAGGTCCTTTTTATGGTGGTTAATAAAATGGATCAAGGGATTTGGGTATGGATGACATAGGGGGAGTTTTTTTTTTTTTTTTAAATGGTAGGTCCCTTACCAATGAACTCCAGTAAATACGCCTCCACATCGCTTTTGAGAAAACACAAGGATCTGGGCCTGCCTCTATGAGAGTTTGACTATCAAAATCATCAAAAAGACACTCACTACAGTCATTGCAAATTGTTGGAGGAACATGATAAGACTAATCATAAATGAGAGCTGTGATGCAAAGCTGCAGCCACTTTTTTGAGTTTTATAGAAACTTTCTGCCTAATAAGCAAAATAAAAAAGTCAATCTGGATTCACTTAGTAATAGAGACACTGATGGAGATCCATTTCAGAAGTATTATATATTTCAATAAAATACGTATGCAATATAAAGCTTTTTGTTAATAATGTCCTTTCTTTAATAGTAAAGAAAATAAAATATGGTGATAATAAATTTTTACTTTGACTTTTCAAGCAAAAAATACCCCAGTTTTTCAAGAGGAGAGAGGAAGGGGAGGAAAAACCATACCGGCAAACATGGATTTCTGCTTAATGCAGAGTTACAGATTCTACACAGTGTACTTCTTGATGGTTTCAAAAACTATACCATTAGCATTAGTGGAGGCATATGATGGAAGAAAGAAAACTTATATAGCGTCAGTCAAAAAAAAAAAAAAAAAAAAACACCACTCCTGCCCGTTTCACACATCCATTCACTCCAAAAGTTTGTCTAGTTCAGCCTTGAATTTACTTAAGCTGTCAACTTCCACAATGACAGATGGAAGCTTATTCCAGCAATCAACAACCAGCTGGCAAAAGGCAAATTTCTGCACATCTATTCTACAACTATCTTTCCTCAATTTGAATTTATGCCCCCTCAGGTGCAGAATCTGAGAAAGAGGAAGAATTCCATCAGCACTGAGCTTGCTCAAGTCATTCAAGGCCTTCACCTCGATCAGATCACCTAGTACATGCCTTGTCTCTAGACTACAATTTGCAGAACTTAAGCCTTTCTGGACAACAATCCTTTGTTCCACTCACTCATCTTGCTGCCCTTCTTTGTACTCGTTCCAGCAGCTCTACAGCTTTCATAAAATGAGGACTCCAGACCCTGTATGTAGTACTCAAGGTATGGCCTGAAAATTACCACATACAAGGGGATATTCACCTTCTTATCCCTGCTAGCAAAATTACTATATATCATTGACAAGACCCCATGAGCTACTCTTGCAGCCTTTTTGCACTGCTCAGAAAACTTCAGATCTGATTGCACAAACTACTGAATTGTGGAGTTAGATACATTTTACTGAATAAAGAATAAAAGTTTATCAGATTACAAATAAAACATTTAAGCATTAGCAGATGGTTATAATGTAATAAAGCAAGCTTATACAGCATCAGCCAAAAAAAAAAAAAAAAAAAAAAATACAACCCTTCCCATTTAACCCATCCATTTGCTCCAAATGTTTGTCTAGTTCTGCCTTGAATTTATTTAAGCTGTCAACTTCTACAATGAAATATGGAAGTTTGTTCCAGCAATCAACCACCTGCTGGCTAAATGCAAATTTCCGCACATCTATTCTACAAGTCTTTCCTCAATTTGAATTTATGTCCCCTCAGGCAATTAATCCGGGCAAGAGGAGAATCCCATCAGCACGAAGCATACTCAAACCATTCAAGGCCTTACACAGTTCAATCAGATCACCTCGCAGTTGCCTAGTCTCCAGACACTGTAATTTGCAAAACTTAAGCCTTTCTTTGTAAGAGAAAGGCTTAAGTTTTTCAAATTAACCAGCAGAATGGAACCTTTTGTTCCATTTCACTTTGTTCCAATTGGTGAATCTCGTTGCCCTTCTCTGTACTTGTTCTAACAGCTGTACATCCTTCCTGATGAGGCCTCCAGACCTGTATATAGTACTTAAGGTGTGGCATGACCACTGCCTTATACAAGGGGATAATCACCTTCTTATCCCTGTATATCATTGACAAGACACCATGAGCTACTCTTGGTGCATCTAAGGTATCTAAGGCTTCTCTAAATTATGTATCCACTGTCATGATGTTTAATGAAAAAATGACCCTTGTTTACAAGTCTCCACTCCAAACCAAAATTCACCATGCACTGACAGTCAGTTCTGTGAACTGTGTACTGCATCTCCTAGGCAGGGCTCAGTGACTTAAAATTTGAGTTTCGTACTGCTAAACTCAAATTTTAAGTAATTCATGAACTGCATGTGATAGATATCATCAGGTATCCCAGCAGTGTGTTTTCTGAGCAATTCACCCTATGGTGATGAAGGCCCATGAATGGGAACAGGAAAGAGATTTCAGGATGTTGAGGACATAAAGAAAAATGCTGTTGTTGTTATTTGGTTTTTAGGAGCATTAGCAACTAAGGCCATATTGCTCCGGGGATATGCGGTGGTCATGGGCTCGAATCCCGGTCTAATCAAGAAGTGTGTGCTACACACTGCTGCTCCTGCCCACCTGGCTACAGAGGCACCTAAAGAAAAATATAATCACTAAATTGAATATCATCTCTTTGGAAGCCTTCGCTTTCTTTTTAGTGACTTTTAGAATGGTGTAATAAGTGCATTCAATCAGGTGCGATTACTTCGAATAAAAAATAAAACCGCTTTTGAGCTCCTTCACTTTGTGTTCATTTAATGCATCGATCCAGGAACTTTACTGCCACCTTGTATATGTCCTTTAATAATTTATACAAGCTAAGTTTAAAAATGACATCCGTTTTTCTCTATGAGATATAAATTTCTAGAAAAATGTCATATTTTAATTTTAACAAAAATATGCAAATTTTTCAAAAAGTTTGTATTTTGGTTATTAAAGAATTAAGATATTGGATTCTAGTTTTATGTGGAACTAATATGCATCTTAGGGCTGGGTGCCAAATTTTATGGTTTCTTAATGTGGCTTTCTTTTATATAAGCATTTGACTGTCAAGAGATCTACAAGTTGGTTACCAAGAATGCTTGACAGATGAGCAAAGTATGTTTGACAGATAATTCCACAAAATGTTGTTTTGTAGAATTATCTTTGTTAAATTGAAAATTGCATTTTCAATTCAATAAAGAACAATTTAAAATAAAACAATAGGCTAGAGAGATAAGACTGAGTTCTGTTGAGCTCAAGTAAAAAAGTATTAATAATGCAATGTCAGTGCATTAGCACCATGCAGTACATAGCTGTATAAATAAAAAGAAGACAGTTTGCAGAAGAGGCATTACTTTACTTGTAATGTGAATCCTTTAATCTGCTTAAATAAGTAGTGCTTTCCATTATTTTACAAGAACTCACAATGTGAATCCTTTCATCTACTAAAATAAGTAGTGCATCCCCCAAAGGAGAAGTGTATTGCTACTGTTATTTATTCACAGTGGAGTAGAAACACCCAGATGGCAATGTCTCAAGCATTAGCATAGGCATATGATGCAAAAAGAAAGCTTATACAGCATCAGCCAAAAAAAAAAAAAAAAAAGAAAGAAACCTTCCCATTTCACCCACCCATTCACTCTAAAAGTTTGTCCAGTTCTTTCTTGAATTTATTTAAGTTATCAACTTCCACTGATCATTGGGAGTTTGTTCCAGCAATCAACCACCTGCTGCCTAAAGGCAGATTTCTGTATATCTATTCTACAACTGCCTTCCTCAATTTGAACTTATGCCCCATCAGGTGTGAAATCTGAGCAAGAGGAAGAATCTCATCAGCACTGTTCTTGCACAAACCATTCAAGGACTTATACAGCTCAATCAGATTGCCATGCAGGTGAGGTGCTTAGACACTGCAATTTGCAGAACTCAAGCCTTTCTTGGTTAGGAGCCACCCTTTGTTCCCCTCACTAATCTCACTGCCCTTCTCTGTACATATTCCAGCATCTCTACATCCTTCCTAAAATGAGGCCGCCTTCAGATCTGTATGAAGTACTCACGGTACTGTCTCATTGGTGGATGGGTAGGCATCCTAAGTGTAGGGGATGGCAATCCAGCTGTGATGTGACGCAACAATTTGAGAGATGCTGAAAAGTGTAAGAAACTGAAGTTCTATGCATAAAATGATCACATTTAATTAATGGACCACAGTAAGGGACTACAATGTGGTAAGCTAAGAGATTAAAACATTTTAAATAACATCATAACTTATATTAAAATGCTCATATTCAAACTGGATAGATTATTTGCAGTTGGCTATAATTTTCTTTTAAAGTTTCTTTTAAGGAAGACAATGAAAATATAATAAATGATAAAACAGTGCAAGTTTTGGTAATTATGTTACTGACCTGGACACAGCCTTCCAGCAATTTGTGTAATATATGAACTCTTTTTTTCATTATCTTTACATCATGAGGTGTTGAATCTGCACATTGACCATTGCTAATAGGATTAATGAATCTATTCCTGAATTCAACTCTTGTGCCTAGCAGATGTGGTTTCACAAAATGTAACATACAATGGTCTGCAATTTCAAAAGGAAATGTGGATTAAAAAATCTTCTAAATATAAAAAAAATTATAAAACAATCATTAGTATTAACTATATGGCTATTAGTTGGTACTAGTAGTACAGGTAAACTTTAATATCATATGTTCTTTTAGAATGGGATATCCAGTATAGTGTGTTTGCTCGCTATTAAATTTAATTAAACTAAAGCTCTTTGTTTTCATAACTACAGTGCCCATATTTTTTCCAAATGTTCACATTCAACAAAAATGATGTGTACTACAAATTTGAATGTACTACAAAGCTATGTTTTCTTTGTTGCCAAATAACATGCAGAGTACAGTATTTACATTAAATAGATTATGCTAGAAACAAAAGACACTGAATCGGTCAGTTTGATTCAACTAGAAAGGGTGATAAGTTTTATCTGTACCTAAGGAAACAGTAGTAGAAAGTAAACAATGCTGCAAAACTTCTTTTTCTTAAAATTGGATAGTGCAGAGTAAATTGTTGCTATATCTTTTGAGAACAGTGAAAATCATTTGTATAAATCAGTTATTTTCATGTTTTAGCATGTGGCTTTTCGTTTTCTGTGCTTTGTAAATAGTGGCACAGTCTACTGCATACATTCTTGGCTATTAATTGTAATTCATGCAATAAAGTACTCTATTTGCATAGCAATAATAAAATTTTAAAATCTGTAAAATTTGTTATATAGGGTATGTCAAAATTATGTTAACACTTACATGGAAAAAACATTGTAATTATGTTAACACTTATATGGAATGAACATTTGAATTTTATTATTATTATATTTTTTTCAGATATAACGGCAGATAGGTTAATGCTAGAAGAAAGAAGAGTGGTGGCAAGCTTGATGGAAATGTTTCGTTCTCCAACCATAGTCAGCAACAAGTTCCAAGAACAATTTCAACAAGACCCACCAAGCCGTTTAACGATTTATTGTATATACAAATAAATGTTGATTTCAGTTAACGTTGATAAATGTTGATTACAATAAATGTTTTTTCCATACAAGTGTTAACATAATTTTGACATACCCTGTAATATGACTTCATCTTGAAACAGGCCTATGGGGCTGGGAATTTCCATACTATAATAATTAATGATAGACACCAGCCAGGAATTAGACTAAAAATTTACTATACAATGAAATAATATACAATGAAATATGATGCAAATAAAATAAAACACTGATTAAATTATAGTTAAAATATAGTTAAAAACAATAAAATTAATTAAAATAAACTAGGTTAAAAGCGATAAAACAATACAATCTGGAGCTTTCGGAGAACTGCCGTCTCCTTCTTCAGCATTTTATTGTTTTTAACTATATTTTAACTATAATTTAATCAGTGTTTTATTTTATTTGCATCATATTTCATTGTATAGTAAATTTTTAGTCTAATTCCTGGCTGGTGTCTATCATTAATTATTATAGCCTGTAATATGAATCTGTATATATATCATGGTTTGATGTAATGGGCCTCAATCACTATGCTTATTGGAGTTTACTTGTATTGGTATTAAAATGACAGAATAATGAAAGAAAATGAAGCTTTGGTAATATCTACTATCAAAAAAAAAATAAATAAATAAAAGAGCTTGTTCCTTATTTTGAATCTGTGAATCCTTGCCTTATTTTGAATCTGTGAGTTATGGATTTAACATCATAATCAGATCCTCAAGCAGATATCTAGTTTCGAAATTATGCAGTTTTCAGAACTATCATCTATTCCTGAATGAGTATCTCTTTGCATTACAACTAGTCTCTACAGGCAAAATTGCTGTATATCACTAACAGTATATACAGCAATAATAGATAATTTCAATATATATTATATTTATTATAATATACACTGAATGATCACTGAATTATGACCACCCCCTAAGAAAACTGAATGCGACCTGCTGACCACGTGAGGTATGAGAGTGCAGAGTTAGTTGACCTATGTAGCATAGATAAGGTGTCAGTGGTTCAGTAGGTAATAAAATCCTGAGCATGATGGATAAAAGGATTTATTGGACATTGATAAAGGACAGATTGTAGGTGCTCAACGAGCTACTGCCTCTATTTCCCAAATGGCTGAACTGATGGGGTGTTCAAGAGTACCAAGTGTACCAAGACTGGCGTCAAAATGGTCAAACAACAACCCGATGGCAAAACTGCAAAGGTCAGTGAAAGGCTGATGTTAGAGGTGAGCGCTGAGTTCAAAGACTTTTACAGGTGAACAGGTGCAGCACTGCTGAAGGGTTGACTATCCAACACAACATGGGCCAACCCGGAACAATATCTGGCATGACTATGCATTGCACATATGGGCTATACCAGAAGACTGGAAGGTGTGCTGGTCGGATGAGTCATGTTATTTACTCCACAGTGTTGATGGTCATGTTGGTTGGTTCGTTATTGGAAGTTTAATGGCACATCAGCATCTAAGGCTATTGTGCGCCAAGTCTAATGTAATAAAATATAAATATGTTAAAATATAAAATAGCATATCCAGTTAATATATTATAAACAAAAATAGGGCATAAGATATTTATAATATATTAAACATTAGAGCAATCTAAATAAAAGTATGTAGATTAATCAGTTGTAAAAACCTCAATACATCTGCCACATTGTCATCGTCGGATAAAATCTGCCTGAGTGTATAAGGCTCAGACAGATGGTTAAAACATAAACGGTGTTCATTACTAAAATATGTACATTCAACTAAAATATGACGGATAGTTAAATTTGCCTTACAACGTCTACACACAGGACAATCATCAGTCCTCAGCAAATACGAATGCATCAGGTGAGAATGTCCTATGCGTAGCCGAGCAAGAATTACTTCCTCCCATCAAACCCTGTGCTGACTAGAATGCCAAAGCATTATTACAGGCTTAATTTCATTCAGCTTGTTGGTAAGGCACCCATTCCAAGATTCTTGCCAACGCGCGCATGATTTTTTGTAGATCAGTTGCTTGCAGTCTGTATAGGGGACTGACAAGCGGATGCGACTTTGTGGCGTTGCTGATTTTGCTACTGCATCAGTGAAGTCATTGCCTCTGATACCAACATGGCTAGAGATCCAGCAAAAGCGAATATCGAAGTTTAACTCTAAGAGGGAGTGTAATATTTGCTGCACCCGACATAATACTGGGTGAGTGCTTCTCACATTGGATAAGGCCTGTAATACGCTTAGAGAGTCCATATATATAGCATGCACTTTTGGTACTGGTGGGTTTTTATATGATCCAAGGCCAGTTTTACTGTGTGTAGCTCTGCAGTGTATATGCTACATTCACTTGGAATACGACTGCAGATTGTTTTGCTTGGAAAGACACAAGCAGGATAGCCATATCCTGCTTTTCTTCTTCTTATTATTTTTTTTATTTATTTTTTGCATCAAACAACACGAGGCTCTTGATCCATCATGTATGGTATCAAAAGTGCAGGCCGGTGTATGGTGTGGGGCATGTTTCACTGGCAGGAACTTGGGCCCCTGATGCATGTGGAACAACATATCAGTGGTCTCCGCTATCGTCAACTGGTTGCTGACTCTGTACACCTTGCTATGTTACACTTTTTCCCGAATGGCGATGGTGTCTTTCAAGATGACAATGTGCCGAGCCATCGGGCACTTGTGTAGGAATGGTTTCAGGAACACAGTACTGACTTCCAGCATATCGATTGGCCTGCGACCCTCCCCTCCCTCCGATATCAATCCCATAGAACACTTGTGGGACACTATGGAGAGGCATATCAGGTGTCTGGATACACCAATCATCTCCCTCCATATCTCCTGCATTACTGACTGCATTACACACAGCTTGTTGGCCATACCTCCCGACATCTTGTTGAATCAATGCCACGATGGATAGCTGCTGTACTGAGGGCAAAAGGAGGACCTACGAAGTATTAGGTAAGTGGTCATAATTCAGTGATCGCTCAGTGTATATTATATTATATTAGATAATTGCAATATATACAGCAATAACGTTTTTTGTTATTATGGTACCTGATCCTTGTACTGATCTATTTATATGACAAAAAATTGAAAAATCACCTTTTCTTCTTATTTTTTTATTTTATTTATTTTTTGCGAGACACATTTCAGGTGTCATAAGGGCTGACAAAAAATAGCTTCAGGCCACGAGACATGTAGCGTGTATCACTCATACTGCTTGTTTTGTACCACCTGTTTATATTCATGCCATTTACTTCTGAAACTGATATAAGCTTATGAAAATATATCATGAATATAAATAATAATTATTTAAACATATGAAGGAAAACAGAATAATTGTAGTGTGAGCTCTCCAAACCATTACTTTAAGAATCTATAAGATACGATGAACAGAGTTGTAAGCAGTGTTACAGAGTGCAAACTACATATGAAACATTTTTTTTTTTTTATGAGCTTCTACAATAAGCATAAACTAAAAATGGATGATAGTAATATGTGGACAAAGATTTTTACAAAGAATGACTGGTTTTACAGAGCAAGTTTGTAAATAAAACCACAATTTGTGTATTTTATTTAGTTGGGAGTATAAATATTTTTTATAATTTTAAAAAATGCTGAATCAATGTCA
Source organism: Mastigoproctus giganteus (assembly GCF_048544385.1). NCBI lineage: Eukaryota > Metazoa > Arthropoda > Arachnida > Uropygi > Thelyphonidae > Mastigoproctus > Mastigoproctus giganteus. Next base: position 202,176,747 of record NC_143584.1, on the reverse strand, counting down.
ATTCCTTTGCTCTACTGTATGAAAGTAAGTCCGGCTGACAAAGTCAACTTCAGAGGTGAAAGCGATTCTTGCATTGCTAGTCTGGAAAGCAAGGTGTCTGGGATTTCAGGCTCTGCTGTGGGTTATCGTGGAACAAAAGAATACATCGGCTGTGTTATAGTAAATAAGAGTAAGAACATGTGCATTTATACTTGCATATACATCAATGTTGTGAGCATTGTAAAATTAGATGAATTTGAAGTACAGGCAGTTTCTGCTTTACAAGTTCCCGGGTTTACGAGTTTTTTTTTTTTTTTTTTAAATTCAAGTATCAAAAAAATCGAAAATATGAACGTTAATTGCTAAAAAAATGAATGTTTTTAGTAATCGCTTTGTGCCTGAAGTAAAATAATATTGTGAAGATAAAAATATTCCTTTTCGGGTGATTGTGATTTTAGATAATGCACCTGGTCATCCAACATTTCTGCAACATCACCACCCAATGTTAAAATAAATTTTTGCCACCAAACACGACACCAATTTTTGCAGCCAGTTGACCAGAGCGTTATTTCAACATTTAAAGTGCATTATCTTCAGGAGACATTTGATATGCTATTTAATGCAATGGATAAGGAGGGAGGTCCAACTCGTAAAGAATTCCATATTTTAGATGCCATTAAAATAATACAATGAGCCTGTGATAAAATTATAGAGAAGAACATGAAAGGTGTTTGGAATAAGCTGTCTTCAGTTTATTGATAATTTTGAAGGATTTCAAGAACCAGCAGAGATCGTACAAAATGAAACAGAAGTGGTCATTACCATTGCTACACAATTCCAGCTTGACATTTCTACAACTGATGTCACTGATCTGCTTCAAACATACAATGGAGAGCTCAGAAATGAAGACCTCTTTGAAATGGCAAAATGTGAAGAAGCTGAGGAAAAAGAAGATTTAACAGTTGAAACTCCTATTTGTCCTTCACTCTCAAGGGGCTAGATGAAGCTTTTCAACACATAAAAAAAGCAACTGAGATTTTGGAGTCATAAGATTCAAATTTGGAGCATACTAGGAAAGTTGCTACAGATTTCAAAAATGCTTATGCATGCTTTCGTGAAATTTATAAAAAAGGAGAAGACTATCTTCTGAAGATGACGACAACTCTTTGTGTTTCCATCAAACCAACGAGTACAGAGCCAACAACGAGTGATCAATGAGTATGCATTTAGTCGATGATGATGAAGAATAAACACTAACATTTGTAAGTCATAAATAATTTCTTTATAATAATTTTCTTGATTTTTACAGGCTTTGCTTTCATTTGTTTGGATAAATCAGTCATTGTTTAAGCTTGAACAAATTAGCTAACTAATTACCCCTGTTTTAAACATTACACCTATGGGAAATAAATTCCCGCTTCATGAGAGCACGCTAGGAACTACCTGTACAGTCAGTCCTCGTATAATGCGTGTTTACACTACACAAATTCGATCATACATGATTTATAAATATGGGAACGATATTGTATATAACACGAACCGAATTTGCTTATGCACAATTCGCTTTTGTGTTTACAAGAAATGGCAGTCAAATGCAGAATCATCCCAACTGAATGCAACATGACAGGAATGAAGAGAAGATTTTGAAAATGTATTTGTTTTTTATATCAGTAAAGGGGAACACATTTCACCATAATAATGTAAAAATCCACACAATTCCAGTTATTGGTATTATTGCAAATGCAATTAGACCGAGTTTACTACCAGTTTATAACAGATTCCACTAGCAGAAACGCAACTGGAAATTGTTTTTATTGTTTTATGGTAGTAACACCCAGAAATATGCTGTAGTAAAATGTGAGCTGGTGAGGTGTTAATAGTGTGTCTCTGCCTTTATGGTGTTGTTAATTCAGTTGCTACACACGAGCAGCTTTGTTCATGTGTATCAAGTGTGCCTCCTCATTTTGTAATTGTCCTTTATTCCCTAAAAATGAGTAAAATACTTAAAAGGTGTGAAAAGGAAGCGTCCTGGTTACACTACAGATTCAGAACGAAAAACAAAAGAAATATCGATAGACAGAGGCGGACTGGGTCAAAAATTCTTACCCGGGAAAATTTGTAGCGGCCTCATACTAGTGTTTATGGGCAAAATCACGCTGGCCTCTTGCCCAAAGACGATGGAGGGGTTTCCCCAGTAAGGCTTATGGCCAGTCCACCTCTGTCGATAGAGAAAAAAATATGAAATTGTGAAACACTTTGAGCGAAATGAAACACCATGTGATATTGCACATGCTACAGGTCTAAATGAGGCAATGCCAAGAATTAGAAAGAATGTAGAGAAAATAAAAACAACTTTCATAGCAGGAACAACTCAAAGTGTAATAAAATCCATTAAATCAAGACACAAAGAATCGGAAGAGATGGAACGGCTGTCATCTGTTTGGATAGAAAATCAAACAAAGAACAAGTGTGTTTATGATAGAAGAATATTTTGTTACGTAATATTCATAAAAAAATACGTAAGTATTTTATTACGATTATTTATTGTGTTTAGTAATGTTTTGGTTACAAATGTGTAGATTTGTAACCAAAGAAAATCAAACAAAGAACAAGTGTGCTTATGATAGAAGAATATTTTGTTACGTAATATTCATAAAAAATACGTAAGTATTTTATTACGATTATTTATTGTGTTTAGTAATGTTTTGGTTACAAATGTGTGTTTAATCTCGGGTGGTCGGCATCTAACCCTATTTTTCCCATAGGGCATGTTATTTATATTGCACGAGGGTTTCCAGGAACACAGCTATCGTGCTATACAAGGACTGACTGTACTGATTAAGTCGTGGAATGCAGAAATTATAGGAATAGTGGAAATATGGTGTTACTCAGTCATAAGTGATGCTGAATTGGAATACGGGGAGTACAATGTATACAAGGACAGACAGGACAGGAAAGGAGGAGGTGTTACACTCTTAGTTAAGAAGAATATTAAATCTAAGGCAGCATATCCAGTTGACGTGGGTGACGAGTGCAATGTTGAGTCAGTTTGATGTGATATAAGGGCTGGGAAAACAAAATTGACAGTAGGAGTGTGTTATAGGCTTAATAACTGTACCAAACAGTTATACAGGGAAATAGAATGCACCAGCAAATCAGAATGTCTTCATAATGGGGAATTTTAACTTTCCAGATGTTGAGTGGAATTTGTGGGTTGGTTACTCACAAACTAGCAAGACTTTTGTGGATTTCTTGGATGACTGTTTTCTACATCAGCATGTTTGAGAGGCAAAAAAGAGGAAGCAATACTCTTGATAAGGTTATCAGGAGTGATTTTTCATGCATTAAGAATCTGCAGGTAAAAGACTCACTGGATGGCAGCGATCACAGTGTACTAATGCGAAATTTAATTAAAGAAATAACTACTGCAAAAGATAAAGGGAAAGGCTTTTGCTTTCGTAATGGTGACTAGAGATCTCAGACAGTTTTTAAATTGTGTGCAGTGGGACCAACAGCAAATTCTAATTAGGAAGTATTCAGGCTTGTTTGTTTGTTATTTGGTTTTTAGGAGCATTAGCAACTAAGGCCATATTGCTCCGGGATATGCGGTGGTCATTCCCTGACCTTTCCGCATTCTCCGTATTTGGTGGTGACGGGCTCGAACCCCGGTCTAATCAAGAAGCGTGTGCTACGCACTGCTGCTCCTTCCCACCTGGCTACGGAGCGCCGCAGTATTCAGGCAAGTAATAACAGAAACTACTAGGCTTTTCAGATCAACAAAGAAATACTGTTCAAGGCTTAGATCTAAATGGATGTCAGATTAACTATTAAGACATATTAGCATTAGTTGAGGCATAAGATGTAAGAAAGTAAGCTAATACACCATCACAAAAAAAAAAAAAAAAAAAAAAACCACTCTTCCCATTTCACCCATGTTACTCCAAATGTTTGTCTAGTTCAGCCTTAGATTTATTTAAGCTATCAACTTCCACGACAGATGGAAGTCTGTTCCAGCAATCAACTACCTGCTGGCTAAAGGCAAACTTCTGCACATCTATTCTACTACTGTCTTTCCTCAATTTCAATCTATGCCCCCTCAGGTTCTTAATCTGAGCAAGCGGAAGTATCCCATCAGCATTGAACTGATCAAACCATTCAAGGCCTTGTACACCTCTATCAGATCACCTTGCAGTTGGGTAGTTTCCAGATGCTACAACTTGCAGAATTTAAGCCTCTCTTGGTAAGAGAACCCCTTTGTTCCTCTCACCAATCTTGTTGCCATTCTCTGTACTCGTTCTAGAAACTCTACATCCTTCCTAAAATGAGGCCTCCAGACCTGTACACAGAACTCAAGGTGTGGCCTCACCATTGCCTTATACAAATGTATAATCACCTCCTTGTCACTGCTGGCGCCTCCACAGCCAGGTGGGCAGGAGTAGCAGTGTGTAGAACACACTTCTTGATTAGACTGGGTTCGAGCCTGTGACCACGAAATACAAAGGATGCGGAAAGGTCAGGGAATGATCACAGCATATCCACGGAACAATATGGCCTTAGTTGCTAATGCTCCTAAAAAAAAAAAAAAAAACCAAAATCAAACCTTGTCACTGCTGGAAAAATTGCTATATCATCATTGACAAAACTCCATGACCTGCTCTGGCAGCCCATCTGCACTATTCAGAGAACTTCATATCTGACTGCACAATAATCCCCAGATCTTTTTCATTCTCCACCTCCCTGAGCATAGTACCACACATTGGCACGTTTCTCTTGGGTTACTGCAACCCCTATGCAGTACTTTGCATTTGTTAATGTTAAACTTCAATTGTCACTTCTCAGCCCATCTGCCTAACTTTTCTAGACTCTGTTGCAGTAGAATACTATCATTAGTGTCATTAACAACCCTGTCAACCTTTGTATCATCTGCAAACTTGGACATTAAGCCTAATATAAATTCATCGATAAATACACAAACAAAAATGGGTCCAGCACAGAACCCTGGGGACTCTATTAATAACATTACTCCATGTAGAGCAGTGTCCATTTATTATCACTCTTTTCCATCTCCCATTCAACCATCCCTTTATGCAATGCAGAAACTTGCCCTTAATGCCATACTGCTTCAATGACGGAGAAGAAAAGTGCATGGGATGCATATATATGTTGCGCAGGTCTTTTCTCCGTTGTAGTATAAACTTGCTAGGGTTCCAACAATTCTCAGTTACGGTGTGATGTGTCAGTTAGGAATAAATGTTCTTTGCAAGAGTTACACTAATATTTGCATCCGGAGAAACCTGGCTTTCATGTAATCGTCTAGCAGTTAGTTAGGACAAATCCTGTGTTCTGAAAACTAACCCAGATGGACGTTGAGCTAGTCTGCAACATCAAAGATTGCGTTGTGTGATTTTCACCTTTGACTCCTTTCTATTTGATTAGAATCAAAAGCGCCGCCTTAACAGTTCTTTATCAGTAATCCATTCAAAGAAATCATGTGTCATCAGAGAGTAATCAATAGGCAAAAATTAGCAAACAAAACATGGTTTATTAAACATACTAAATTGTTACAAAATACAGTTAGACAAAACAGTGTATAAGGCTTTAGTAAAATAGCCTTGAGCTTTTATACCTTTACATATTTAGGTAACCAACGGATTAATTAATAATGGTATGGGTTTGCAAATTGTTATGTTCTTCATGAACAATCGACAGCCAAAGAGCGTTCATACATCGCGTAGCTGACGAATATTACACCACATTGGTGGAACATGTAAGATTGTAGGCCATGATTAATATTCAGTCTTAATATTTAATTATAATATTCAGTTATAATATTTAATTATAATATTCAGTTTTAATGTTAATTAGGATTATTCAGTTTTAATATTTAATTATAATTAATTCTAATTAAATAACGTCCGGTATTCATGTACAAGTTACAGTATCTATTAAATATGAAATGCTAAGTAAAATAACAAAACTCTCATCAAAGTATGAGTGTGCGTGAGGATCGATGTCTTTAAGCACAAAAAATATATAAAAGGGGGGGGATGGAAGTATGTTCGACTTAGCGCAATTAAGTTCCGTTTATAATTAAATAACGAGGGTTAACTTACCCGAATAATTCAGCATCGCCTCAGGAACTGTAGTTACCGGACAGTAGTTCATCTCGATTCCTTCCTATATCTCATTAACGAGTTTTTTGCCTTCTTCTTCTTCCGACTTTTCGTTTCCCCTTCTTAAGAATATTTTCTTCACAATCTAAAAAAGATTATCATTGCGACGGCTCTCTATCTTAACAAAATCCTAACTCAAACTCCGCTAACTGCCCTTACAAGTCACAGCTCTTTCACCGACCAACTCTCACTGTCCAAGGCTCGGCTCCAACTACCTAGAAACTCCGACTTCAACTATTCCCACACCCTAACTGTTAACCGAACTGCCTTCCCCCCTATTTCCCTTCTAGTTAGTTTCGTCAAGCGGAAAAACATCTGGGGAACTGTATTTTTACAGCGTTCAGACTCAACCGAAAATCCGATTTATGAAAGTCGTTGAAAGAATTACATGTTTGTATGAGGCTCGCCCAAAAGGCCAAAACGGACATAAAATCGTCTACTCCGACACAAGAAACTATGAAATAATAAACACTCTGCTGATGCCTGAATCAAACACAATACTAGTAGTGTTCTCCGAAAATCTAACTCCCCTGTTTTTATGACTAGTGCCGCGACTTTTCTGTTTTCGGTCAACAATACACTCGGACGCTTGCCTGCTCCAACGAATAAATAACGTACGGCAGGCGTCGGACGGTGGTTTTGGAATTTCGTGGGTGCGGCTCTGCTCCCATGCGAAAGCGAAAGTAATTCTGCCTTCTCCGGCGAAGTAAATATCGTATGACAGATACAGTGCAGCAAAAAAGTATGAGGCCCTTGTGCTCTCTAAGAATGTACCAATACGGTTAAAAATAAATGCATTTTTAACACCCCTCCGCGCCACCAGTAGATTTTGCGCAAGTGAAAAGAAAATTTCACATGCTCAAAATTTAAAGCATTACACAACTCTCAAAGATTGAGCATAGGGCCTTTAGGGGGGGAAAATCAGACATCTTTCCTCTTACATAATCAAATTAACCTAAATTAAACAAAAAGTGTGAAATATAACAATGTGTTCAACATATAGTGCACAATACGTAAATATTGTTGTCTGAGGATAATTACTGTTCATGTTTTTACACTTTTGCACATGACAACCTTACCTGGTTGGAGAAACAACAACAACAATCTTTGCCGCAAAAAAAAATTAACACAGTAAAAAAGTGGTAAGTGTTCTTGGAGAATTATGACAGTGTCTCTTGGTTTTACTCATTTCTGTTTATTAATTGTGCTGTAGAATGTTCTTTTGTTCACTATTGTTGGTTCTGGACCATCAAAGTTCTGTCGTATTGGAGAGACTATCCTTCATTATCTGAAGAATCGGTAAGAGTTCATCTCCTCTGGAACATGAAGGATGTAGGTGATGTGTGACATCCATCACCATTCGATGCAGTAACATGACATGAAACAAATAGAAGTACAAAAGTATTAATATCTGTCCTTGTTTCTAATATTGTTTA